>NC_142173.1:44690039-44758330 GCF_029865625.1 Vigna umbellata
TCTAGACTTGATCATCTTAAAGATCAACTATTAACCCATCATGAGATCTTTTTCATGGAAAGTTTGACCACAAGTCTCCTTAGAGTTCTAACACCTCAAAGCAAGGAAGTTCATGAACCTATGGAACCGTCTGCTATGGTTGTCACACGAGGAAGAGAACGTGGAGGACGAGGACATATTCAATGCACATACTATAAAAAGATCGCTCCTAAGAAAATTGTTTCTCCTAGCATGACCGCCCATGTCTCTAAGGTAGAAATTGCCGACTCCAAATTCACTAATGAACAATAACAAGAGTATCTAAGGTTAAAATCTAATAGCTTGGCACAAACATTCGAAACTCCATATACATCAACAACTTACATTTCCCAATTAATGGAAGGTCAAAATTCATGGGTAATTGACTCATATGCTTTTGATCACATGTTTGGTAATACTTCTTTGTTCTCATCTCTTTCTTTTCAAAAATAAACACATAGTTAAGACTACTCATAATGTAGTGCTTGGTGCAAATATTATTGCTCAACACTGGGAGATGTCATCCTTCTCTCTCAATAATAAGGATTATCCCCCTATGTTGTGAGATTTATAAATGATTTTGACGTGGTGGGAAGCGACGTTGCCGTCATAAGGTACCTTGTTAGTGTATGATAGTGTTGTCCTTTATTGTATGAAAATCAACTTGTTAGTGAAGTTATATGTGCTGGTTGGTAATAAGTGGTGTTTCGTCACTTTGGCCTGAATAGATTTTGTTGTTGTCTTGTTGTGGATTTAATCTGTTTAAATTGTTATCTTGTTGTTCCTACATACTTTGAAGATGTGTGTGGGGTTGGGTATTTTTAATACTCGTTCTAACATGTGTGACATACTTCATGTCCTTGAATACCTCGATCGGGTTGGTGAATGTAAGCATAATTTGAGAAAGAATATTGTATTTTACTCATCCATTTATTATTCAGATGATGTTAAAAATGTTCATGTTCTACATATATGATGCATAATTGATAATGGGATGTGAAATAAAGATGATGTTTGTAATTTGGAAGTGGAGAGTGATAAAAGATTATTTACCTGATTTAACTAATACACAGAGAGAGAATGGAGAATTGGCGAGAAAGAAACAAGTGATCATCCATTATTTCAAAGAGATCTGAAACGTTAAGTTAGTGCAAATACAAACATAAACACAAACACATTATCTACAACTTTCATGATTTATTTATTATTGTTGTGTGGTGGGTGCTATCAGAATTCAGAATTATTATTATTATTATTAATTCTGCATGATTGAGGCTGTAACTTCCACTTGTATGTCTTTGAAAAGTCTTGGTCGTTTATTTATTATTTTTTAGTGGTGGGTGCTATTACAGAGCTACCTACCGATTCAGATCTGTAAAAAAATTTAGCCTTTTTTTAAAGACAAATATAAAAATGTTGAATTAAAGTATAAGGTTTACAACTTAATCTTTATTCTTGATAAAAAAAATTATAAAGATACAAAGATCAAATTTAAAATAATAATAATAATTAATATTTTTCCCATTAATAACTTTATTTTGATAATTTAATTTTTAAAAAGAAAAACTCAAATAAAAATTAATAAGAATTACTAGTAGATAAAGAATATTTATATATTAGATAGCATGATACACATACATGTGTTGTCAATAAATAGATAGTTAAAATTAATTGTAGTTGTTTGAATAAAAATATTTAATGCTATTTTTGAAGTGAATACGAATAAAAAAGAGAGTGACATATATAACAAGAACAAATAGCATCTATAAGAAGAAGCAGATGTAGTTGATATCTAACTAATTTGGAAGTGAAAAAATGAGGAGAAATAGGAAAGCTTAGGTTACCTCCTTTAACAGATATGCAGAGAAGAATGGAAGAATTGGCTATAAAGAAACAAGTAGTCGTCCATCTCTTCAAACACAAAAACAAACGGAGACGATTAGAATTTCAAATCAAACACAAAAACAAAAACATAACTCCACAGTGATTGTTACCTCCACAGAGACGAATGCACTCCATTGCTTGAATCGATTACAGAGTATGTGATACAATGCTCAAACTCCACACATATAAGAATTAAAGCACAGCTTTCCACTGACAATTTATCTGCTTCCTTTTCACTTTAAAGCGTCTTCTTTTTCTTTATTGAATTATTATTATTTTAAAAAACCTTTATCAATACTTTTTAATTTTTATACTTCTTTTCAACATCCTTTTATTAATACTCTGCATGATTGAGGATGCTTTTTAAAGTATTGTCGTTTATTTATTATTGTTGTCGGTGGCTACTATTTAAAAGGACAGATTTACCCATTTAATGTTTCTAAACTTAATCTTGCATTTACCCTTTTTATGCTTTTTTCTTCGTCAATCTCCGTTTTTTTTTCTTCCTCCACACCAATAAAATCTATAATTTAATTCCCAAATTAAATTTATAAAAATTATAATAAAAAAGTAAAAATTGTTCCTGACTTCTTTTTTAATTAATCAGAAAGATTGTTACAATATCCATACATCATCAAACACTTATATGATGTTTAAAATATGTTTGGTAGACGTTGTCGGTGAATTATGCTCATTCTCCATTTTGGTCCTCAAAATATATTTTCTACTCATGCTTATCGAACGACTTTTTATGAGAATTCATGAAGCAATAATCTAATATAAAAATCTATGTCTATGTTTATGTCATGCCTATTATAAATAAATAAAATGTTTTAAATTAGTAGAGCTTGTCTATGGGTGTTGCAAGTTCTGGATAACCGAATATTGAGCTGATTTTTTTTTTGTCATCTCATTTCAATAGTCTAAATACCATTAAGAAAATATCATGCATTTAACTAGAATAACTAATCCAGAGAAAGTGTAGAAAAATGTTTGTACAGTTATCCCAAAACATAACTAAGTCAATGTAAATCTTTAACTTACACTTGAATTATTTCTAACATTTTTAGTCATGTTTATTTTTATGACATTACAGACAGATCATTAGGTTCGTACGTTAAAAAGTTCATGATATTTTGAAAAAAAAAACTCGTTATTAACAATAGATTTGTTATAAGTAAAAAAAGGTGAATAGAAATTTTTAATTTTAACTTGATAGGAGCTCCATATACTTGATGTAAATCGGTTTGCTCTAATAGTCTTCAATGATGTTTTTTCCGCTAAACTTTTGGAAAAAGTCTTCAAATGGATTGGATTGGTTTGTTCCATTCCAAAAGTCCTCTACTTGTTTCTCTTAAACAGAAATGCTAAAAAATTATTCCTCAGATGCTTTGCCGTGACACACTGATAGGAGTAGAATTGTAGAATTGGAAGTCCTTACACAGAATATATAAGGCACTTATTGAAGGAAGGGAAACAATTAAACTATAAGTTACATAATAAAACAAATAGTACTTTTGTTTTTTCATAAGACATGTTTTGTCTTTGTCTCACCAAGAGAAGCCACTTACACAACAAACAAGGTAACAAACGTACGTTAAATTTATTCAGGACACCAAGCTACGTGAAAAAGATGGAAGTCTCAACATTATGGTATAGTTGAAAGTCTTAATAACAATGAACAACGAAAACCCTCACGAGGGATTTCTAGCAGCCATGCGATCGAGCTCATATTCACTACAAAGAACTGACCATTTATAAGCCACTTCAAACAATTCTTGCTCAACTTTTCTTTGATCTTCCACCGTTTGAGATTTGTTTTTTCTCACATTTTCAAGCTCCTTTTTGTACCTTATAGTTTCCGCAATGCATTTATTTTTTCCCTCATCCAGAGACGATAAGGCAGCCTCACAAACTTTTATTTCTTCCTTCAACCTAACGATTTCTTCCTTCAAAACCACTTCCTTCAGTGGAGCTTCATCATTGAAATTATCTGCCTCAGAAATTTTAATGGCCACCTCATTCTGACGAGCTTCAAGTTCTGCCACCTTGTGAGTGGTAGCAAAGCGTTGCTTAAAGGAGCATAGAATGGTTGGAAAGTGTTGGTGCATAGTCTCTATAATACGTTTGAGTCGATCTGACAGAGTTACATCTTTGAAAGGAAGGTCGGACAGAAAATTAAGAGTAGACAAAAGACGGAGAGTGTTAGTCTCAGAACTAACTATGTCCTTGAGAGACATCTTGAGATACTTTTCCAGCTCAACAAGGGTCTTTACAACTATATTATCTTCACCCTCTTTCCCCAAAGCAATTGGTATCATATCATTGCCCCCAAAGTCTTTAATGAGTTCAGGATGGCCTTCGCTTTCTTTACTAATGCGTGCCTCATTTTGGCTACTCCTAATTTCACTCTGGAAGGAATAAGAAAATATAAAACGTTACCATCAAACCACAATAGTTATAAAGCTTTAGTTTCATAATACCATTTTGGATGAGTCATATAAGTGCAAGTAGAAGAAGTTAAATTGTGTTGTTATTGTTGTTTTTCTTTCGAGAGGTTATAAAGAAGAAATTATATAAACGTGACTTTATGAGTTTTCTTTTTTTATATGGTGTTTATATTATGAAGGTTGTAAAACAAGAGAGAAAACAGATAAGGGAGTTATTGTTGTATTTTACAATATATGTGTGCAGTGGCTTATATTTTACAAAAAAGGTATCTCTCTTATTTATAAGAGATGTAAGCCTAGAAACAATAAATGCTATTACTCTTTCTCACTTAACCATTAATCATACAATCAACTTCCCCACGACACAAGATTTATAATTAATATCAATCTGACAAACAAGAAATTATTATCAACAAAATGCCATTTTGATAGTATCATTGAGATATTATCCTTATAATTATTTATTTTATTAGGAATTATACTTTTAGTCTAAGTATGATCAGTCACAAAATATTAAATTTAAATTCCAACATAGAAATTCATTATTTTTTTGTTTTTCAATTCCACTCATACGACAAATGATAAATCAAAATGGTAACAATTTTTTTTCTGACCAAATGTATTGGAAATGTGAATTGCATAAAATAAACTTACATGTAGATGTGATTTACGTTGTAAAGTAACTATTGGATCCAACTTAGAGGTGGCGGATTCGGAAAAAATTGATGAAGCTGCCATATTGGTGTTCTTTGCTATGGTTTCCTCTACAGCAACTTGCTCAACACTCTGCGCAAGAACAAATGATATGTAGCTTTGGTGTAATAAGTTGACTTCATTTCTTTCTATGACTTATACTAGCAGGGTTATTGTTGATGGCAAGCGGACATGCATATTAATTTAGAATAATTTATGGTATTTTTGTTTGTCATTTACCTTAGGAATTTCAGCAAGTGGTTTTTTCTGCTTCATCAGACACGGTTCACTAGTCTGTTGTGTGTCCACCAATGACTAAACAAAGTAATAAAAAGGTGTAAAATCACAATAGTCTAATCCAATACTCATAAAAAGATTTATTAGACTCACATTTGAGGGTGTTGGCTTTTCAACTGTTTGCGAGTTTGTTAATGATGTTGCTATTCTTGGTATTTCTGAAGTGAAAACTTCTGCAACAAATTCCTCCTCTGGTTCTTCATTTCTCGGAGCCAAAATGTGGTCATTAGAAACAACACCTATTTCACCTTCTTTATCAACCAAGTCAGAACCTTCTTCCAAGCGAATCTTAGGCCCATTACCTTGTTCAGCATCCTGGGAATCTCGTACCATGTCCCAACTACTACACCTGTGTAACAAACTTAAATTGCTCGCCAGAGAACAAAAAAACTCAGAAACTGATGCTATCAATCTTGTAAAAATTCACCAAACGTATACTCATCAAACAAAATAGTCATACCTCATAGAATTCTCATCTATTTGTCTCTTAGCAATGTCCTCTTCCAGCTTAGGATCCCTCACCACAACACGTTGACGCATTTCCTCTACCCACGAACTCTCAAATCCAACTTCAATAGCTTCTTCACATAGTTTATCGAACTCCTTTTCTCTTTGAGGAATAACACTATAGACACTCTCCTTCTGCAGGAACAACAACATATCTGCCAAAATTTTCAACCTCCAAGCTTGAAAGCGCTCACTAAACTTCTTGGAAGCATTCCAGAGATGAGGATATGTTGTTATTGCCTCCACCAGAAGAGAAATCTGTGCATCATTCAGATCAACAAAATGTTTATATGCTCCCAATCTTGTACGGACATCTGCAGAAGCTATAAAATGTTTGAGAAGGTGATATGGAAATATAGGATGGAAACGAGAAAATAAGAAATCAGAAACCTGAAGAAATGTCAATATTGTTGTTAGGAACAACATCTATTCCTTCTTGTTTATGCAAAAGGTTCAACCCTTCTTGTACTTGGATTCCTTGGCTTGCCACTGTTCCTGCCTTGCCTTCATTCAATTTATCATCTTGTTCAACTACCTTGGAATCTAGCGCAAGTTTGTCCTCACCACCAGACTCAACGTGAGTTGCAACACCACCTTCAATGCCAATGTCTTCAACTAAAGGGCCCTCTTCAACACCACCTTTAATGCTCTTCAATGCCAATGTCTTTAATTTCCTATTCATAGATTGGTTGGTTCTGACCTGTGATGAAGTGAAATCACTGCTATCACTTACTATGGCTCGAAGTACCCAACTATGAACTTCAGTGGTTACGAAATCTGTAGAAAGATATATATATTAGGATAGTACACTAAGATAACTAAATTACATAGATAACTAAATTGTAATAGTGCAAACAAAATGTGAAAATAACTAAAAAAAGAGTTAATTTCTTAAAATAATTTGAGTCTAATAATTAATATATTTTCGTTGTTGAATACAAGTGAGATAAAATTATATTTAATTTGAAACTCATAAACTTCCTTTTTGAGAGTGTATACGAGTTAAGACCAAAATTTATGAGAAAAGAATTACCTTCAGGAGGAAAATCGTAACAGAACTTCTCAAATGTAGTTGTTGAAGTCAAAGAGAGTTTTGGACATTTGTAGACAATGCAATTCTTTACATTATGCAATTCAATATCTTGACTGATGTTTTCCAGATGCATAATTATTAAAAGTTTGAGTCTTGGAAGCTCAACTTTAATCTTTCCTTGTTTACATCCAACAAGCTCTTCTAGTTCATTGGCTCCATTTATGGCCAGAAGATGAAGATTGGGAAGGTCATTAGAAGCAGATCCAGAGAATAATCTTTTCAACTTGTGACAATCATCAACATGCAATGCTTCTAGTTTTGGGAAGCATGGTTGAGGAGAAAGAATATTAGACAAATTTTTATCCTCCTTCAATGATTTGTCTTAATTCTTTGCATTCTTTAATCGTCAAAAGCTTCAACTTTGGTAAGAATCTTACAACAGACTTTGGAAAGATTACTTCCAACTTTTCACATTTCCTTATTTCTAATGTGGTAAGATGTTGGAGAGTAAGCGAATTGTTGGGACCCACCCAAATATAAGTCATTTGAGGTAGAGATCGTAACACCAACTTCTCTAACCTTAAACTCACTTGTTGGCCAATCATTTCATGTTCATTAAGATAAAAAATATGTTCTGCATCAGAATCCATTATGATTAGAGTTTGCAAAGTGGCGAGATGGTTCTGAATCCCTTTCGGATCCTGTAGGACATTAAGAGCAAATGTAAAAACATAAATGAAAAAAGAAAAATTAATTAATAATCATAAAAAGAAAAAAAAGACAAGACTACCTTCGTACTTCTGATAATAGGCTCTCTTGAACCATAAAATGGATACAAACATTCGTAACAATTAATGCCCTTCAAAGATGGCCACGTCACAATGAGATTGTTGGTAGAACAAATGCTAACAAACTTTGGTAGATTCCAAAGAGTGAGTATTTCCAATGCTGAGAATTGAATATGAATCTCCTTATAATCCTTATTAGCTACGTCATATTGCCCAAACATATATTTCAATTGGAAACACTTATACACATAGAGATTTTTTAAGTTAGGAAAGATAGCTTTCATATTCTCTTTGCCATATTCATCATCAGTGTCTATAATGTACTCAAGTCCACCACATTCCTCAATTACCAAAATTTCCAACATCCTCAATGATGAAGCAATGGAGAGTTTAAAAAGGTACTTTGCCTTATCAAAGCCTTTCAGTTCAATCTCTCTAATATTGTGTGTCATAATCAAGTTCAAACCCTGTGGTTGTTTTGAAAGACATTCAACACTTTCAACCGGCGGATCAAAATCTGAGTTCGATATCTGCAATGTATACACCAAAATACTTCTTAAACCAAAATAAATATTATTTTAACTCTGATTATTAACGTATTCCATTTCTATCGTATTGTTCGTATTTTTACACAACATCATCTTGAAATTCAAATATTTAGATTAATTTTTGTAAATTCACAAAGATAGAAACAATGTAAATGATGGTTTTTCATACCTTGATTGCAATACAATCCCTTTTTGTAGCTTCTGAAGCATCGCTTGAACAATTTAAGTTGAAAAACCCAATATATCTCCCAATATCCAATGATAGTGTTCTTAAAGATGGACATATCACATCATAACTACCAACAACGGTTCTGTTCCGAATACGATGAAGTTCAAGTACTTGTAAAGCAGGAAGCTCAATTTGAGTATTATTTTGACTAGAGAAGTCTTTGAAATCAGCAGCCTCTTTATTTGTTATATCATTCAATTCTCCAACAAAAGAAACATGGAATATACCCTCAAATAACTCACAATCACGGATGTACAATTCTTCCAAAGAAGTCAAGTTCTTAGCTATAGATGCTGTAAAAGTTGAGCCTAACTTCCCACAACGTTTTATCTTAAGACTTGTAAGGTTGGATAGAGTTCCTGAAAAGCAATTATAAATTAAAAAAATATTGGTTTCTAGGAACTAAAATAATCGTACAAGACAGTTTCCTTGAAATAATTTTAAATTTGACAAACAACTTCAAATGCAAATATAATTGTCTATAATTTTAAATGAGACCAATTTTGCTTGTAGTGTATTAACAAGTAATTGATTTAAGTAAACGTAGATTAGTAGTGTCTCGAGTTTGAACCTTACTAACGGAAAATAACATTGCAATAAAACAATATATAAGTTCGAAGCTACATGTGTCACCATTTTTAACAAAGGAATACCATGTAATGTAATTAGGCTATGCTTCACAACTGTTGTTGGAATTGAAGGGCTATAGAAATATGGATGCTTACCTTCCTCTATTAGTTTATCACGGTCTGTTGATGGAACAATATCTCCAATTATTTGATCTAGCTTCTCACATTCTTCTATCTCAACAATTTTCAATTGAGTTAAGCCTCCAACAATGTTGGCTGGGAATATATGTTTTAATTCTCGACACCTGTTTATCTTTACAGCCTGCAGATTTTGGAAAATTTGTACATACGTTTTGTCATCATCTGCTAATATATACTTCAGTTCATCACATCTTGATATTTCTAATATTTTCAATTTTACCAAACTTCGAGCAACAACATACGTGAAGAGAGATGTCAGACGTGGACAATCACTTAAATACAGCTTCTCTAACTTCTCAAAAGGCCCATTGGCAGGAAGAAAACAATGCCATATAACTCTTAGATTTCTCATGTTCTCAATTCCAAGCGTATGCAACTTGGAGAAGAGAGTTACCACCTCACTCGAGTGACTATGAGTGTCAATCAAACATTCTAACTCTTCAGAATTACGTATCTTCAACTTATTCAACTCATCCAAACCTCCTCCTTCAATTTGAAATATATCAGGGATGATATTTTTTGCACCTCCATGAATAGTTGCCACAAATAGATCCTTTGCTCTTTTTGCCAAACCCTTTATTACCTCGTTTGATATGTCAAAATGGTTAAGTAATAAAGTTCTGCCATGAATGTAAATATCTCTAACATCAAAATCCTTAAAACTATAAGATCCTAATACAATTCCATACCTTTGCAGTGTTTCGGGAATGCTAAACGTCTTAAAGAATTCAATATTGTCTTCACTGTTAGCATCCCACCATTCTCCTTGAATAT
The DNA here is from genome assembly GCF_029865625.1 of Vigna umbellata. Lineage (NCBI taxonomy): Eukaryota > Viridiplantae > Streptophyta > Magnoliopsida > Fabales > Fabaceae > Vigna > Vigna umbellata. Next base: position 44,700,031 of record NC_142173.1, read on the forward strand.
CAATAATGTACAACTCTTCCAAAAGCGGGATTCTTTTAATCACTTCAAAATTCTTCACTTTAATTTCACATTCCCTCAACTCCAACAATTTTAGTGTAATCGCAACATCGGTTTGTAATTCAGGAAATGAAGGCAGTAAACAATTATACAACGAGAGACTTTGAAGATTCTTCATACCGCCAAAAAATGAGAAGTCGCTCAATTCATAATTCTCAATGAATAGACAACGAACATTTGTTAATGTTTCGAAAGATATTGTTGACAATGGTGTTCTTCCATACTCATCGTTGACAAGAATCAAAACTTTGAGCATTCCCATTCTTTTGAAAATTCCATCAAATTCTTTCATCTTTGTCCGTAAGCGTAAAAACTCAAGATTGGAGCAATCCAAATCATTTGGAAATTTCACACACCATAGATATCTAACTGAATTTTGTTCCACTCTAATATCTTTTTCCACTTCACACTTGATAATCTTATTCTCATCTTTTGCTATTATGTGGGCCACATGACGAACTATGTCATGCATTTTGACACGTTCATGATCTGCATCCAACAATAAACAACAACTAACAAGCTTAATTTTAGCTGCAATCACTTCACTCCTTGCCTCTTCATATGAGTCAACTTCTCCAACTACACCTAATCCTATTGCACATCTTGTTAAAATTTCAATTTGAATTTCACAATCTTCAGGAAACACAGAGCACAACAGGAAAAGTGATTTAGCTTCTTCAGTATCCAAATAATCATAGCTCAACTGCAAGCACTTGTAGGGATTAATCAAATTCTTTCAATATTTATTGGCTCAGAACGTTCAAATCTATTCAATGCAACCCTCCATACTGTCTCAGCTTTTCCCTTTAAACTACAAGCAACAGCGTTAATGGCAACCGGCAATCCTTTACATTCATTGGAAATTGATCTTCCCAGATCCTTTAAGGTATCAGAGGTGGCTTCTGATATAAGTGCTTTATTTTGGAAAAGAGTCCATGCTTCTTCATCCGTTAAAATTGGCAAGTAAATCTTTCTTTGACAGTCCATTAAAGTACAAACTGCTTCTGATCTAGTCGTAATGAGAATCTTGCAGCCTTTATGGTGTTCAGAAGAAGGAATCCCAATACGACCAAAGTCAAGGTTTTCCCACACATCATCGAGAATTATAAAAATATGTTCCTCTTGAGTTAATCTTGAACACAATCTTTGTGCTCTCTGCATTTCTTCGGTTTCTGGAAATTTAAATTGCAGTGAACTTGCTATTTTTTCTTGAATGCTCCGAACTTCCACTGAACTAGAAACAGGTACAAAAAGAACTTTTTCAAAAAGATGCTCTGCTTCTACTAATTTCCTAACCTCCATTGCTAATGTGGTTTTACCACAACCTCCCATCCCATACAACCCAATCATGGAAACATCATTATTTTTTACTGCATCCAGTAGTTTCTCGTATGCAGATTGTGTACTATCAAAATATACGCATTTTTCTGAAAGCATATCAAGGGTGTTTAAAGGAAGCGGTGCGGGGCTGTTAAATGGCACATATTTTGTTCCTTTTTCAATGAACTTTTTGAGGTCTATAGTTTTATTTGCTAACTTTTTTCCAACCTGGTATCGCCAAATCCAATTTGGACAGTGCCCAAAGCAACAATGTTTTTGTGTTCTTGCCTCTTTCAGCAACTTATTCACATTGTCTACATCATTGACAGCATCTTCCAGCCACTTGTCCACAATTGCACTGGGCGTTTTCGCTTGTTTCTTGTCATCCGTAACAGATTTTTGGACACTATCTCTCGTTCTAATCAAATTGCTCTCTTCTTTTTCAAGCCTTTTGACGAAATTGTTAAAGCAACAAGGATAACGTAATTGATTTAATGCTCCATACACTAAATCTCTTGAAACAGAAGATGGTAACCACTGCATCACTTTATTCCAACCTATACAACTTTCTTAAACCTGAAAAGAAAAGATAAAGGCACTTGTTAGTCTTATTATATTTACATGTATTACATAACAAAATGATTTTAAAATAATTTATTTCATCATTCAGTAAATAAAAAGTTATCAAGTGTAGGAATTAAGTTTAATGTTTTCTATCCTAAATAGTTAATTATGGGATAGACAATAAAAAATCTAATAACTTTAATCATTGCTTTTAAAAATCTAATAACTTTAGTCAATTATTGACAAAGGGATTAAATAAAATTATCAAGAATCTTATGTGAAAGTCATGAAAATATCTACTCGTGGTACTGAATCAATTGAGGAAAATACAAACTTCAATGATTACATAATATTAATTAGTTGAGTGTGAGTTGTTTTTCCTGTGAAATTAGGTGGTTCCATTGTATTATGTCCTATAAAGGAAAGATTAAAAAGAGGAGTTCATTAAGCTCCTTTAATATTTCTAAATACATAATTTCTCTCTATTTTAATTTTAAGTTGGTACTAGAGGTTGCTATTAACCAGCCATGAGGTCCTTCCATGGAAAGCTTGACCACAAGTCTCCTTATTGTTCCAACACTTCGTAGAAAGGAAGTTCATGAACCTATGGAACCGTCTTCTATGGTTATCACACGAGGAAGGAGATGTGGAGGACGAGGAAGTACTCAATGCACATACTGTAAAAAGATTGGTCCCAAGAAAAGTGTTTCTCCAAGCATGGTTTTCCTACCAAGACCGCCCATGTCTCTAAGGCAGATGTTACCGACTCCAAATTTACTAATGAAGAATAACAAAAGTATCTAAGGTTAAAATCTAATAACTTGGTACAAACATCTGAAACTTCAAGTACATCAACGACTTACATTTTCCAATCCATGAAAGGTCAAAATTCATAGATAATTGACTCAGGTGCTTTTGATCACATGTTTGATAATATCTCTTTGTTCACATCTCTTTCTTTTAAAAACAAAAACATCATTTCATAACTATGGCGAATGGATCTAAAATTTCCTCAAAGGTAGTCGGTCAAGTTTAACTTTCTCCTTCACTTAATCTTAAATATGTTCTTTTTGTTCGTAATTGTCCTTCTAATCTAATTTCATTAAGCTAATTAACCAAAATGTTAAATTGTTCAATAACCTTTGTCATATGGAGCATGGTTTAGGGAGACGAATTAGAGAAAGATATGATGTTGGAGGATTATACCATTTTGGAAGTCCATATGTATCATGTGTTGCATCTTTGAGACCTAAACTGTTATTTGATCAATTAGGACATCTTCCTTTGTCAATATTAACAAAAATGTTTTCTAAGCTCAGTAGTCTCTAAACCTTAGAATGTGAATCTTGTTAACTCAGAAAATATGTTAGATCTACCTTTCCTAAGAGGTCTTAAACAACGAATAAGTATATTTTTTCTATTTTCCCTTTTGATATATGCATGCCTAGTCGCATCTTAGCGTTTGGTTTTAAGTATTTTGTTATGATCATTGATGAATATTCAAGATGTACTTGGGTTTATCCTATGAAAGATTATTCTAAATTGTTGTCTATCGTCATATCCTTTTCGAATGAAATAAGGAATAAATTTGGTCAAGTAATTAAAATTTTAAGAAGTGATAATGCCAAAGCGTATGTACTTTTCATCTAATGTTTCTACTGTCTTAAGTTCCCATGGTATGTTACATCAATCACTTGTCCTCACACACCACAACAAAATGGTATAGCAAAAAGAAATAAATAAACACATAGTTTGAACAGATGGCTCATACTGTATAGGTGTAAATATTATTATTCATCATTACGAGGATGTCATCCTAACTGCATGTTTTCTTATTAACAAGATGGCATCCTCCTATCTTAAAAATAAGGTTCCTTTTTCCATTCTTTTTCTAAATGACCCTTTTTTCACATCTCTCCTAATCTTTTTGGTTGTGTATATTGTTTTCATGACATGTCTCAAGGGTTAGATAAATTATCTGCTCGTACTATCAAATGAGCCTTCTTACACTATTGATCATGACTTCGAAAGGGATACTAGTGTTACTCTCCTAAAACTAAGAAGTACTACATGTTTGTCAATGTCACATTCTTTGAACATATTCCTTACTTTTCTTCATATATTCAAGATGTTCATGTTATTCGGCAAGTCCTCCCTATACCTTTAGTTGAGTACAATATTTCTAGCTAACTGTCAATTTTAGTCTTGATTAAAGTCCTCATGAACCATCATCTCCACTTACTGATTCCACCTACAAGATACCTCAATTGATAATCTAGTTATCCAAGAACAAGGTGAATCTCTTACATCAAATTCTTCTCCATGTCACTCAATACCATGACACGCGGTGAAGATGATTCAACATGGCTCATTGCTATGAAAAAAGGTCCTCATTCCACTTGAAACTCACATCTTATTCATAACTTTTTTAATTTTCACAAATTGTCGTTTTCCTATTATTACTTTTTATCCTCCGTGTCCTTTATTATCATTTCCAAAAATGTGAATTAAGCACTTGATATCCTAGATGGTGACAGGCTATGCTTGTCGAAATACAGACTCTTAACAGAATAATAGTTAGGTGTTAGTTCCTCTTCCATGAAAAAAAAAGGAAGTTGGATGTCGATGGGTATATGCCATTAACATAGGACCTAATGGTGAAGTTGATCAGGTCAAAACCCGATTAGTTGCAAAGAGGTATACTTAGATTCATAGATTTTGTTGGATCAAATGACCAACTAGCATATGTGTTGTCCAAATCCTTAAGGGGACCTGAGATTGAGTTTATTTGTTTCAAGCTTGGTATATAATTTATATGCTCCAGCTTGAGAAGGAATGTTAGTAATTAAATCCATGTCATATACACACAACTATGTGTGAGTTGTGTAATTAGTTGAGTGTGAGTTGTCTTTCCTGTCTAGATTAGCTGGTTCCATTGTATTAAGTCCTACAAATGAAAGGTTATGAAAAGGAGTTCATCAAGCTCCTCAAAGACTTCTAAATACATAATTTCTCTTTGCTTTAATTTTAAGTATGATTTTCCTAATAGAAATAATATTTTAATATCTTAGTATGCATTATGTTTGTTAGAGATTCCACATCAATTAGAGATAAGACCAATTTAGTGTATAAGTAGCTGCAAGCCTCATTTTATAAGTTGGTTTTATGGAGTTTGAGTTAGGCTTAAAGTTCACTTCATAACATGGTATTAAATTCATGAGTTTGAGCAAGATTTGTGATTTTTTTGGGTTTATTATTCTAATCGCTATCAGACCACTCATTAATGTATAATCCCACACTCGACATGTATATACCTTGGCATGAATGAGTGTGTTAGAAGTTTCACATTAACTAGAGATAAGACTAATTTAGAGTATATAAATGGGTACAACCCTCACCTTGTAAGCTAATTTTTTGAGATTTAGTAGACTTAAATTCCATTTGTTAATAATGTTTGTTTAATTTATTTGTTTATTCATTCATATAAACATATACAATGACACATAAACCAAGTGGAAGAATATAAGGTTTTATGTCTCGTGTTAATTAAAGATATCAATGAGTAAATAAATTAATAATAAAGTGGAAAATCGTAATTACTCTATTGAGGAGCAATTTTCTAATGATGACTACTAGTTTATGGTCGAGCAAAACAATAGAACATGTATTTATATGAACCACTAAGGTATAAAGAAAGCTTTCTCGTATGTTTCTTCATGTTACATCCGTTAAGAAAGAAGATTGTAAAATAGAGAGTCAAAGTCATTGAAAAAAGCTTAGAGTAATTCATTAAATCAAATCTCTAAAGCATTAAAGGGTGTTTTCTCATGAAAAAAGGTACACATACTCTTTCTTTAATATATGTGAGAATCACGTAATTTTAAAATCCTATTTTGGCTATCTATATCATGCAGTTATTCGAAAATCATTTAGTTTTGCCATGTGTTTTTCTTTACCAAAGTCACTAATAGTCTTTTCTAGCCATATTAGTTACGTCGACTATGTCACTAATTATCTAGTCCCCATCTATTTCCATGTTTGTTGTCTTTAGTGTAAGGGGATGTGTTGAAAATCTCACGTCGACTAGATATATGACCAAGTTATAATGTATAAGTAGGTACAAAGCTCACATTCTAAGCTACATTTTGAAATATGTGAATGCTCGATGTCCTTAATGTGAGGTGTGTTAGAAATCTCACATTAGCTAAAGATGTGCACAAATTATAACACATAAGTGAATATAAACCTTACCTTACTAAATTAATTTTACATATGATTAAGTTAGGCTTAAATATCACTACATAATAGCTTTTAAAGTTATTAAAAATCTATCTTAGCAAAATTAGTTAGATATATCAAACATACCTCTTTACCATTCCAATGTCCTCAATTTAAGAGAATGTATTCAAATTTTCACATTGATAAAAAATTCATTCAGTTATATATATATATATATATATATATATATATATATATATATATATATATATATATATATATATAATTAATAATTTAGTTTAATGAAATTGAACTATAGTTAGATTTGATTACTTAAAATACTCAATTTAGTTTCAAATAATTCATTATGGTCAAAAATTAATTAGATTTAAATAAACTTTTGAGCTAGTTACACCTTTACTCATCTCTCTTAGAAAGGACTACTAGTAAAAAAGATGGATATTAACTTGCGTATTTAACATCGGTTTCATTGCAACCGAAGCATAAAAGTCCATAGTGACATTTTTGTAATTATGACAAACTTATAAGTCTCCATTGAAGAATAACCAAAGCCTAAAGGGATATATGGCTTCGGTTCTTTAAACAACGAAGGTCAAATCACTCTTACAAAATTGACTTTTTAGTTGACTCATTTTTAAAATAGATCTATGGTCTCGGTTGTTTAGAGAACCGAGGTCATATAATTCTTATGTTTCAGTTATGGCGCGAATCGAGGCATAAAATAACTGAAAATATTTTTTTAAAATTTTTTGGGAGGCTTTAGACAACAGTTCTTAGAACTGAGACCATAGACCCCTTATTACTAAAATAACAGAACGATTATTTTTTTTAATATGGACTTTAAACAATAGTTGTGGTAAAAAATTGAGTCAGAAAAGAGTCTATTGTCTCGATTTTAGATCCAACCGAGGTAGAAAATGGTCTATTGCTTCGGTTTTGGATCCAACTGAGGCAATAGACTCAATTTTTCTTTCTCTTTGATTTATTGCTTCGGGTTTTTTTGAAGTGAGGCAAAATCATAACTTGTTTTGCTTCGATTTTTTGATCGAGGTCAAAAATCTCATATTTTTATCTCGCTTGAATATACTTTGATTCTGAAACTGCTGTCATAATTTTAAAACAACTATTGTCGTATCCCTTCATTGCACTAATAGACATTTGCTCCGTTTAAATTAAAATGATACTATTATCTTCTTTTCAAATTAAACTGAGACCAAACTGCTTTTAAAATTTTACACAAATTTTTCATTTGTATATTAAATATTTTTTTTTTCACATTATACATGCACCTCCATAAAATTAGTGAATGTAAGCATAATTTCAGAAAGCATATTGTATTTTACTCATCCATTTAGAATTCAGATGATGTTAAAAATGTTCATCTTCTACCTATACGATACATAATTGATAATGGGATGTGAAATAAAGATGATGTTTCTAATTTGGAAGTGGAAAATGATAAAAGATTATTTACCTGATTTAACTAATACGCAGAGAGAGAATGGAGAATTGACGAGAAAGAAACAAGTGAACATCCATTATTTCAAAGAGACTCTGAAACGTTAAGTTACTGCAAATACAAACATAAACACAAACACATTATCTACAACTTCCATTGAAAAAGAAACGATTAAAATTTCAAATCAGAATACAGAACAGAAGTTAACTTTACACTGACAGATAGCTCCGGAGAGATGAATGTACTCAGTTGCTTGGATCTGACTAGAGAATATGATATAGAATGCTCACACTCATTACTCTTGCAAGATATAAGAATGAAAGCACAGCCTTTTTCTAACACTCACAATTTGTTTTCTTCCTATTCTCCTATTATTAGTATTAATTCTCTGTGATCGAGGGAGATTATAACTTGCACTTGTATGTCTTTGAGAAGTCTTCATGGTATATTTATTATTGTTGTGTGGTGGGTGCTATCAGAATTCAGAATTATTATTATTAATTCTGCATGATTGAGGCTGTAACTTCCACTTGTATGCCTTTGAAAAGTCTTGGTAGTTTATTTATTATTTTTAAGTGGTTGGTGCTATTAAGATCTACATTCAACTCTTGTATACTTAATCTTTCTTGCAAAATTTGCTTGTTGGAGAAATTAATTTGCATAAATTTTTTTAGAATAAATTTGGCTACCACAATTTACTTAATTCACTGAATAACACACAACCAATACGATTTGGTTATATATAATCTTGTAAAGTCTGAGTATTTGGCTTTTTAAAGTTAAAAATAAAAGAGTTTTAATTAAGTTTTGAATGATAAATTTAATAACTCTCAAACAATTTTTTTTAATTTATCGAGTATTTAATAAAATTATATATTTCAAGAAAGTCTTTATAGTTTGATTTTGTTATTAATTATATATGTAATGTGGTAGCTATAAATGGGTCATGGATGATGTAAATCTTGTTTGCTCCGTCTTTGTTTAGTTATTATCATGTAATTTTATAATTTTATATCTTACCTTCCAACTTATAAATCCTTAAACTTTCTTATAATTGTTTTCCAGAAAAAAAATTTGTGATCACAAAAATTGATAAAGAAATTTCTAACAATGTTAAAGATCATCATCAACGTCGAGATGCAGGTCAACCATTAGGAAATCATACATAAACATTAAAATTCTCTTTAATTATCTAAAAAACAGTGTCTTAATTTTCATTTTGTAGTCACATTACATTAACTAAAAAATTAAACCCCAAGAACTCAATTGAAAAATACAATTTTATTAAGTATTTAATAGACCATAAAAATATATTACAGACTAAATTGAAAGTTTTTAAATTTATCAGGAACTTAAAACTTAACTAAACTAAAAATATATATAATTTTTAAAAGAATTTTACTTTTATCTTGTTTACATAATATTTGAAATTAAAAACTAGTATAAATGTTTCAACCCAAATTTAAATTCACCCCAAAATCTAGTGTAAAAATGAAAAGTACAAAAGAAGCCCTTTTAAAATTCTTATACTTTTTTTAAAGATATTATTTAAAATGCACTATAAAAAATAAACCAGAGAAAACTGAATTTTGTATTAAATGTTATAAAAAGTAAATAAAAATATAAATTGGTGATTCCTCCTTTTAGACTGACCGTTTAAAAATATTAGATAAAATGAAATAAACCATTAATATTTTTATGAATGACTTCCATTTTATAGATTTAAATTTAAAACATTTAAATATTTAAAATGTTCAATCATATTTATTTAATTTTTCTTATATGAAAATAAATTTTTAAGAACATGATGATTAATATTTTTCTCACTAATAACTTTATTTTTAGAAAGAAAATTCAAATAAAATTCAATATAACAATTAGTGGATAATAAATATTTACAAGTTGGATAATCGATTATACCATAAACTATTTGAAGAATTATCTTCTCGTTGGATAATCAATTATCTTAAGTGATAATCGATTATTTCAAAAACTTTAAAAAATATATTAAATTAATTATTGTAATTATCATTAGTTATAATCGATTATCATGTAGGTTTTTAGAATAATAAAACTTTTTCTTTTTTTTAATATTTTGCTGGTTGAATTTTACCTATTGACTCTTAGGATACTAATTTCAAATAAAATACATAGATTACAAGATTTCAACAACTACATTCTTAAGTCTTCAATGAATCTCCTGATCCAGCAACACTTCTCTATAAGTCATCATCATTAAACTTCTTTATTGAAACAAGATGTTCATCTTCTTCTTTTGTCAACAAAACATAGTCCAACATTATATGAGCTTGACACAATGCTATTTTATTTGGTATGAATAGATCTAACAGTTCATAATTTAAAAATGACATCGTTCAACATAAATTGAAAAAATATTATGCAAATATAAAATTACAAAAATATTAAAAAAATTGACCAAAAAATAACATTAAGATTGACTACGAAATATTATCAATATTTATAGTTTTTTTAATTCTTAATTATTATTTGATATATATTTTAAATTCGATGATAATTAAAAATAATTTATTTTTAAAAAATCATTAAATTTGAATTTATTTATCCAACAAAACATTGAAAAAAATAAAAGAATTTAAAATAAAATCAATTCAAATTTGATATATTAATTTAAATATTTTAAATTTATGAAGTTTTTATCCAAACACAAGAATTTTTTTTTCAAATTAAACTATGCCCGAAGTGTTTCTAAAATCCTACACAAATCTTCCATTTGTCTTGAAAACATTACATTATTTATCCATTCTTTTTATGAAACATCATTAAAATTTGTGGGAAAATGGGAAAGATGCAGTTGTTGGTGTTTTGATCTCTTAGTTAAAATAATTAAACATCATTACGTAAAACAATTTGTTAGTTTTTTTTTTTACTTGAATAAGTTAAAAACAAATAATTTTGTTCTCTTTTCAGTTTTCTCTTTTTACATAGTTCAATAGTTCTTCTGTTTGTACTTTTATTTTTCAAGTTTAATAATAATGATGCTCATATATCTTTTCTTTGTCTCCTTTATAAAATTAGTGTTTTTTTACCATATGAAGAGGTTTCATTATTAATATTTAGATTATATTAAGAAGATGAACAATTTTGTTGAATCTTTCCCTTTCAAAGATAACGAGCTTTTATTATTGTGCAAAGTGTTTTATGTTAAAAAATTTATTCGTCCGACCTTTTACAATCTCAACATCTTACATTTAGTGAGATTAAAACTCGTATGCCACTTGAGACTGATAATAAATTTGCTCAAGTCTTCATCTTTGAATTCTAATGTCTTAAAAACCATGACAACTTTATATGTGAGCAGTGAATTAGTGATAAGGTCTTTTGGAATAATCATTAAGAAACATTCATTAATATTCTTAATGAGAATCTTTATTAATTTAATTAAGGTACATTGTCCAAGTTTTATGGAAACAATAACGTGCCGAAAACTTTATATATCAAATAAGCTTGAAATTTTTTTCATACTTTTTAAGAATGTACACATGATGCTTCTTTTAGATTGATTAAAGTTTCATCTATTTTGATTCAATAAATATAAATCTTTTCCAAATCAATTGGTAAATTTTATTTTGCTTATTCTCAATAATTAATTTGAAAATATTATGAAATAAGTGAAATTTTTTCAATAATTTATGACGTTACACTTGTTATAAATCTTATTTTTCTTTTATTATTGTTTTGAGTTTGCTTATTCTTGGTTGGACTCTTGATTCTGCAGGTTCTCAGGCTTTTTCTTCCTACACCTACATTTATTCTACCTGCACCCTATAGAATTTGGTGAAATATAAGTTTTATCCTCTCATTCTTCCTCTATACAGAGTCTCCTGTGTCCAGTCCCTATACCCAGCGGCGGCGAGTTAGGCGGCGAGGTCGCTGTCGAAGATGGCGGTGTTGGTGGCGATGAGGGAGGAAATAGAAGTGGAAACGAAGACCACTCTTGCGACGGCTGAAATAAAGTATTACAAAAGGACAATGATACAATTGGAAGTCCCTAGAGAAGACATAAGACACTCATTGAAGAAAGGAAAAAAATGGTTTCTGTAATTTTGAAGAAAAAATGAGATGCATTTGATCACCGAATTACATAAAAGAACAAATAGTTTTTTCATTTATCACAACACTTGTTTTGTCTGTTTCACGAAGAACAACCTCTTACACACAAATAAGATACCAAACATACAACAAAATAGAACAATCGAAATTTGGAAAGTAAACTGAAACTATATGATGAGTGGTACTGGCTGATGGGTTGGGTGCACATTAAGTTAATTTAGGACCAAGCTACCTTATTGAAGCATAAACCACTAGAAAAAACATAAGACATTAACCTTAATAATAATGAACAACGAAAACCCTCACGAGGGATTTGTAGCAGCCATGCGATTGAGCTCATATTCACTACACAGAACTGACCATTTATGAGCCACCTCCAACATTTTGAGATTCGTCTTTCCTCGCATTTCTAAGCTCCGTTTTGTATTCTACAGTTTCCGCAATGCATTTGTTTTTTTCCTCCTGCAGAGATGATAAGGCAACCTCACAAACTCTTATTTCTTCCTTCAACCTAATGATTTGTTGCTTAAAAACTACTTCCCTCCGTTGAACTTCATCATAGAACTTCTTTTTAATGGTCCCCTCATTCGCACGAGCTTCAAGTTCTGCCAACTTGTCAGTGGTGGCAAAGCCTTGCTTAAAGGAGAATAGAATGCTTGGGAAGTGTCGGTGCATAGTGTCTATAATATGTTTGATTCCATCTGATACTTTGACATCTTTGAAAGGAAGGTTGGAAAGGAAATTAAGAGCAGACAAAAGGCAAAGGCTGTTAGTCTCAGAGCTAACTATATCCTTCAGAGACATCTTCAGATACTTTTCTAACTCGCTTATCTTCACCCTTTTTCCCAACAACAACTGGTGCAAATAAACTCGTGATATCATTGGCCCCAAAGTCTTGAATGATTTTAGGATGGCCTTCACTTTCTTTAGCAATGCGTGCCTCAGTTTGGCTGCTGTTAATTTCACCCTGGGTGGAATAAGTGTGATGATAACAAATATATTAAATATAAATTCCAACTTAGAAATTCTGTTGTTTTTCAATTCCACTTCTACGATAAATAAATAATAAATCAGAATGGTAACGTTATTTTTATTCTGACCGAATATGTTAGAAATGTGAATTGCATAAAATAAACTTACATGATGATGTGGATGTGATTTACTTAGTAAAGTAACTGTTGGATCCAACTTAGAGGTCGCGGATTCGGAAAAAATTGATGAAGCTGCCATATTGGTGTTCTTTGCTATGGTTTCCTCTACGGCAACTTGCTCAATACTCTGCGCAAGAACAAATGATATGTAGCTTTGCTGTAATAATTTGCAGACATCATTTCTTTTTTGTGACTTATACTAGCAGGGTCATTGTCGATGGCAAGTGGATATGCATATTAATTTAGAATAATTTATGGTATTTTTGTTTGCCATTTACCTTTGGAATTTCACCAAGTGGTTTTTTCTGCTCCATCAAACACGGTTCACTAGTGTGCTGTGTGTCCACCAATGGCTAAACAAAGTAATAAAAAGGTGTAAAATCACAATAGTCTCATCTAATACTCATAAAAAGATTTATTAGACTCACATTTGAAGGTGTTGGCTTTTCAACTGTTTGCGAATTTGTTAATGATGTTGCTATTCTTGGTATTTCTGAAGTGGAAACTTCTGCAACAAATTCCTGCTCTGGTTCTTCATTTCTCGGAGCCACAATGTGATCAGTAGAAACAACAGCTATTTCACCTTCTTTATCAACCAAGTCAGAACCTTCTTCCAAGCGAATCTTAGGCCCATTACCTTCTTCAACAACGTCCCCACTACTACACCTGTTTAACAAACTTAAATTTCTCGCCAAACAACAAAAAACTTAAACTGATGCTATCAATCTTGTAAAAATTCACCAAATGTATACTCATCTAACAAAATAGTCATACCTCATAGAATTCTCATCTATTTGTCTCTGTGCAATGTCCTCTTCCAGCTTAGGATCCCTCCCCACAACACGTTGACGCATTTCCTCTACCCATGAACTCTCAAATCCAACTTCAATAGCTTCTTCACATAGTTTATGGAACTCTTTTTCACTTTGAGGAATAATACTATCCACACTTTCCTTCTGGAGGAACAACAACATATCTGCCAAAATTTTCAACCTCCAAGCTTGAAAGCGCTCACTAAACTTCTTGGAAGCATTCCAGAGATGAGGATATGTTGTTATTGCCTCCACCAGAAGAGAAATCTGTGCATCATCCAGATCAACAAAATGTTTATATGCTTCCAATCTTGTACGGATATCTGCAGAAGCTGTAAAAAGTTTGAGCGGGTGATATGGAAATATAGGATGGAAATGAGAAAATAAGAAATCAGAAACCTGAAGAAATGTCAATGTTGTTGTTAGTAACAACATCTATTCCCTCTTGTTTATGCAAAAGGTTCAACCCTTCTTCTACTCGGATTCCTTGGCTTGCCACTATTCCTGCCTTGCCTTCATTCATCTTATCATCTTGTTCAACTACCTTGGAATCTAGCGCAAGTATGTCCTCGCCACCAGACTCAATGCGAGTTGCAACACCACCTCCAATGCCAATGTCTTCAACACCAGTTGATGAAGATTTTGTCTTAGCACCCTCTACTAAAGAGCCCTCTGTAATGCTCTCATTTCCTATGTCCCCAATCTCCTGTGTATTACAAATTGAAAAAATACGATTGAGTGAGTGGCTCTAAAGTTTTGAAAGGAGACCTATTACTTGCTTCTTCAAGTGCATATTGGTATGGAAAACCTCCTTCATTGTTTGATTCTGATACACCACGTTTGCTTTGAAATATTGCACAAGCAAGTTAGGAGTTAGTCTTAATATTACAAAATCCATTTTTATGTTTAGTAATGTTACAAATTAGAGGTGGGCTTCTAAATTCTAAGGCAGTAGTTGGTATTGCTAGTCTATCAGTGATAAGCTAGAACTTTTCCAATAAATGTTGTCAGTTTCATATTTACAATGCAAAAGCTAAGTTTGGTAAAGTAACTTTCATTGTGACTATGTTGGAACAATTTTCCAAAACTTAGGGAAACAAGATGAACAACAATGTAGACTTGATATAATCTTCTAGGCGTGAATACACACTTTCCTAAAAGCAATATTTCGTCCCTTATAAGAGTGAAGGGGACCACGAAATCCGCTTTTGAGATACAAAGAAGAAATACAACGATAATACTCACTCTTAGTATTAACGTTAAACAAGAATATGATTCTCAGGAATTGATTTGTGTGTTAAGAGAATGACAGAATTCTCTTTTGAGTAGAGCACAGGATCCCTTTATATAGATGTTGATCAGGCATCTTTCAAATCCAAGAGATACCAGATTTTGATTAGTTACATTTCTTGATTGTAACTTTTCATGAATGGTTGTAACTCTTCATGAATAACAACTTTTCTGACTAGTTACATTTTTTGATTGTAACTTTTCATGAATGGTTGTAACTCTTCATGAATATTGTAACTCTTCATGAATCTGAAAACTGTCTCTAATACTCTTAAATTCCAACAATCCTCCACCATTTGAGAGTATTGTATAATTACTTAACACAAACATCAATTTAATAATTGCAATCTTACACATAAATGAAAGTGTACATAGACTTGAACTTTCACTTAGTAGAATACACATTCCAGGAATTCGAATTTTATTGGTGTCGAAACGATTGAACCAACATAATACATAATGAAATCTTGAAGATACTCTACATATAAGATAAATTACATATTCTTGTTATACTTGACACAATAGGGCCATGCGTCCATATCTATTCATAAGTGCAACAAAATCATGCCCCCTTGACTTCTTGAAGCGGCCAAACTTCGCACTTACACAGGTTGATTTCTTAGGTAAACATGTTCCTGTGACAAAACATAATTTCAAGAAATCAATTAAGAATTAGTCAACCTCCTAAGCATCACAGATCTAAAGCACTCTTGAAATTCTTATTTGTGCTTTCAATCATCAAATAAGAGATTTAATCTTATTGAACTTAAGACTCAATGTCATATTAAGCGTTAAGTTAAGATTCTCTTACTTGTGATTAATTGTGGGCTCCATTCCTATTCCAATTGTCATTCTGGAAATGGAATCTTTAGCCAATGCCTTAGTAAATCCATCAGCCAAATTTAACTTTGTTCGTACGAAATCTACTGTAATAACTCCATCTTTGATTAGTCCTTGGACATAACTATGTCTCACACCAATATGTCTTGATTTGCCATTGTATACTTGACTATAAGCCTTTGCCAATGTTGCAGCATTGTCACAATGTATTGCTATTGGTGATATTGGTTTTGGTAACAATGGTATTTCGAACATGAGATTCCTCAACCATTCGGCTTCCTTTCCTGCCGAGGCTAGAGCTATAAACTCTGAAGCCATAGTGGAATCTGTAATGCAAGTTTGTTTCTTGGACGACCAAGAAATTACACCTCCCCCAAGGAGGAAAACCCAACCACTAGTTGAAGAGTGATCTTCTGCATTTATAATCCAACTTGCATCAGAATATCCTTCCAAAACTGAAGGATAACCACTATATGTTAATCCATAATTAATAGTTTTCTTTAAATACTTAAGTACTCGACGTACTGCTTGCCAATGTGATAGACTAGGATTACTAGTATATCTACTCAATTTGCTCACTGCAAAAGCAATATCTGGCCTTGTACTTATCATTGCATACATTAAACATCCTATTACCCTTGCATATTCCAGTTGTGAAACTGCTTTACCACCATTTGATAATATCTTTAAACTAGGATCCATAGGGGTTGAAGCAAGAGAGCATTCATAATTGTTGAATTTCTAAAATTATTAGTCTAGCATCAATCATTTTATAATTATATTAAAATTACTAACCAGGAATTTCCTTGCTTGATGCATCTTCAGAAATGTATTTGCTTTCAAGTTGATCCCAAAGTTCTTTTGCAGAATCCACATATTGATATATGTCAAATAAAGGATCAGACATACCGTTCAGAATGTGACCACGACAGACATAATCATCATTCTCCCATTTGTTCCTTTTCCGTTGTTCCTCTAATGTCTCGTTTTCGCTTTCTTTGGGTTGGGGAGAACTTAGAACATATGCCACGTTTAGAGCCGAGAGAAGGAAATGCATCTTCTTTTGCCATCGTCGGAAACCAACACCTTCAAACTTGTCTAATTTGTGAAAGTTTGCAGACATCTCACGAATTGTTGTCATCTTAGAGAAAATATTGCTTTTAGACTGTTGGAACAATTTTCCAAAACTTAGGGAAACAAGATGAACAACAATGTAGACTTGATATAATCTTCTAGGCGTGAATACACACTTTCCTAAAAGCAATATTTCGTCCCTTATAAGAGTGAAGGGGACCACGAAATCCGCTTTTGAGATACAAAGAAGAAATACAACGATAATACTCACTCTTAGTATTAACGTTAAACAAGAATATGATTCTCAGGAATTGATTTGTGTGTTAAGAGAATGACAGAATTCTCTTTTGAGTAGAGCACAGGATCCCTTTATATAGATGTTGATCAGGCATCTTTCAAATCCAAGAGATACCAGATTTTGATTAGTTACATTTCTTGATTGTAACTTTTCATGAATGGTTGTAACTCTTCATGAATAACAACTTTTCTGACTAGTTACATTTTTTGATTGTAACTTTTCATGAATGGTTGTAACTCTTCATGAATATTGTAACTCTTCATGAATCTGAAAACTGTCTCTAATACTCTTAAATTCCAACAGACTATACTTCCTTCTTCTCCATATTTAGGTTACTAATTTTTATTTGATTCTTAAATAGTTGACATATTATGACTTTAACTAATGCAATTGAATTCTTTGCCCCACTCAATATTCTGCAATCTGCACATGCCCAGAAGAAGTGTAATTAGGTAGAATATTTTTGTTTTTTTTATAAAAATGAAATGAAAATGTGTATCAACCTCAAACCATTCGAAAAGGCAGTCCTTTTTTTCTGAAACAAGGGACACCAACAATTTTCTTTGTTCACTCCTTAGCTTTGAGTAGTATACATCAATCATTCATTTCCTGTTAAATTACTTAGCAGATGTGCATTTGTTGGTAATTAAGGTGGCTTCTGTTGATCTACCAAAGATGATTTACTTTAAGAATTTTAATGGTACATTAAATTTAATGGATCACATTGATTTGTTTAATAAAAAGGGAGATCAAATTTAGTACGTTAAAATTGAAAGAAGTTATTCTAATAATGAGACAGAATAGGCTATAATTTTTTTTATTGTATTTATATTCATAGATTGGTTGGTTCTGACCTGTGATGAAGTGAACTCACTGCTACCACTAATAGTTGAATCGTCATATATGAATTTTACTATGCGATCAAATTCCCAAAAACCAAGTTCAGTGTTTATGAAATCTGTACAAAGATATATATATTAGGGAATTCACGTGAAAATGAAATACATAACAAAAGGGAATACAACCTCAACTTTCCATGATGGATCATTAAATCATTACAATTAATAATACAAAAAAAGATATAAAAAGTTTCATGATAGGAATTTTTTTATCATCCATCAACATAAAGTGGCGACTCTACGTCTTAAGGATAGTACCCTTTACAACAGTGTTCTTCATAACTAAAATTACTAGAACCTAAAATTAAAAGTCTTGCAGCAAAAATCAAGTTAATGTTCTTATTTTAAAAAATTCTGGTGAGTACTCTGTTGGGAATTTGAAACCGTCCTCTCTGAGTGAAATAATGAATTTGTAAATATATTTTCTTTAGGTAAAATTGTTTACAAATGAAGGGACGAATTGTCTCAAACCATGCCAATATACATAGGCAAGACNGGCGTTCGTCCTCATAGGGAGTCCTTTCCAAATGAAAGGGTCCGACTACTACCAGAATTTACTGATAATACCGAACGGTCAATGACCGTATCGATACGAACGTTCATTTTCATAGGATTTTCATATTTACATTCCACATACAGTAAACCATATTTTCCAGTATACACTTTCATACATTAAATCAATCATACCATAGTATTTTTCCATGCTTCTCATGCTTTTAATCAACATCATATACTAATCTTCAAATATCAAAATCATCCACATACAACGTTACAGAACATTCATACACTCAGCATATAATTTCCAGTACATACATGCATCGTTTTCTCATATCATCTCAGAATCATATTCATAAACTCCAAATTCCAATATCCTAAATCATATTTCAAGCATCACATAACGCACATGCAGTACAGAAATTGCATGAAATAAACCAATAAGCTTCCCTTACCCGGATTGCAGTGAACGTCCTAAACTGAGTGGTTTCTACTCGTCCAAGGTGACTTTCTATTCTCAACGTTTCCTCTTAAACTCTTCAACTAAATTTACAAAAGAAAATGAAAGAACTAAGTTCACGCCCATGCATGCGGATGAGTACGGTTCGTAGAAATTCCAGAGACGAGCGTTCAATTGAAACTTACCAGAACTGGAAACGGTTCGGTTCCAGGGGAAGCTCACGGTGCAGGGAACGTTTCTGTGGTCTCTGAAACGAAATCGGAGAAGAAGAAAGTGAGTTATGGTAGAGAGAAGGGGGAGGTTCTAGAGAGAAGGCAGAGAATCTGGAAATCAAAAGTTTGAGGAAGAAGATGAAGCGTGCAGAGGAATGGGAAGAGTTTTTCTGAAAATTAAATTTCTCTCCCCACTTAGGACGAACGTCCACTCGCTGGCTGCCACTTGGATCCCACTAACATTTGGAACGTTCCAAAGTGACACTTGTCAGCATGCATGCATTGTGAACGTGAGTGCGTTTTAAATGAAGGATGTGCGTGTCACGGTGCATTAATTGAAGCCCAGTGGTGACTCAGCAGTGCATTTATTGGGGCGTGACACACTTCAAAACCATGGTTGTTCAAACATTATCTTTTATTTATTTCAAATTAAACTTTATTTCTCAAGCTCATTATATACTTTTGTTTGTATTAAGGTAAAAAATAACATTAAATATTTTGTATCAATTTATTTTTAAATTTGATCTTTATATCTATAATTTTTTTTATCAACAATAAAGAATAAATAAATATGACAGAACGTTTTATATATTTAAATGTTTTAAATTTAAATCTATAAAATTAAATTCATTCATAAAAATATTAAGTTCTAAACCTTATACTTTGATTCAACTTATTTAAATTTGTTTTTGAAAAAAGACTACATTTTTTTGCATTAAGAATTTAATGTATAATTTTCTATGAATTATATTTTAAAATTAATATTTTAAACTAAATTTATACTTTAAAGATTTGATGTTAAATAATTTTATTTAAAAGTTAATATATATATATATATATATATATATATATATATATATATATATATAATTTTATTAAATATTCAATAAATTATAAAAATGTTGAGAGTTATCAAATTTATCAAATGTCAAGATATTTTTCTAGATGAAAATTAATTCCTTCATATTGGAAATTTTGAAAGAAAGATTAAGTTTACAAAAGTTAAATCCGTAGATAGTTTTGAACTCTAATAGTATCCACCACACAAATAATAAATAAACGACGAAGAGTTTTCAAAGACGGAAGTCATAGTCTTGTGAGTGTTAGAAAAAGGGTGTGCTTTCATTCTTATCTCTTGCAACAGTAGCGAGTGTGAGCATTCTATAGCATATTCTCTGGTCAGATTCAAGCAAGGGAACACATTCATCTCTCTGGAGGTATCGATTCTGTTCTGCTCTGATTTCAATAGTTTCCTTTTCAATGGAAGTTGCAGATAATGTGTTTGTGATTATGTCTGTTAAACGTTTCAGAGTTTCTTTGAAAATGGATGACCGTTCTCTCTCGCCAATTCTCAATTCTCTCTCTGCATATTAGTTAAATCAGGTAAAGTAATCTTTTATCATTTTCCACTTCTAAATTAGTTTGATATCAGTCTGAGGTTACTACATCTGCTTCTGCTTATTCATCAAAACACCAACAACTGCATCTTACTCATTCTCCACTTTTTCTTTGCTTCACATACTCTCTTTTTCTTCTAAAATGATCCACTTCGTTTTTATAATTTATAATTTTGTTATGGAAAGAAACTCCTTAATTTAATCTTTTGTTTTATTCTTCATCGTACGTACCTTACTTAAAAAAACCTTATAATCAGATTAAATGCATGTATAAACTTAAAAATGGTTATGGAGGATTTTAAAAAATCAACTATCATCCCTACCAGGTCAACAACGATATCATTTTATACATTTTTAATCTTCAAAAGTACGACTGCAAATCCAATATATTATTAAAAATAAATAAATAACTAAATAATAACTAGTAAATTTAAATTTAAATAATTAACTAAATTGTATTTTTATGGGACCAAGAGTAATAATAATTAGTAAAATAACTTATTATCTAGTGTAAATTAATATACTCGTTACATATATCATTACTATGAATAAAGAAAATAATTTTTTAACCATTTATAATAACAAAATTATGAAAAATATTTAATTTTTAATTAACTTTCATGAATATATTTTTATAAATTTAATTATATATATTTTTTATTTTTTATCATCATAAAATAAAAATAAACACACCTACACCTATTCGCTGTTGTTTTCAATAGTTTATCTTTAAAATGTTTTAGTTAAATGTAAAAGAATATGTCTCTCAAAACATTTTTACTATGGTGTTTAATATATTTTTTTTTACTAATTTTGAATCGATTTGACTCAATAATTTTTTTTTTAGAATTAACATGCTAATCACATGATTTATTATCAATGAATGACGAGTTCTATTTTTTAAATAATAACTACCAAACTACAATTTTCGTTTTGCAATTTGTTTTGAATAGTATTATATTAGAAACATGATCTTTACTTCACATCCGATTATCAACTATGCATCATATGTAGAAGATGAACATTTTTAACATCGGAAGTTTTATTAAAATCACATGCAATTAACATCATCTGAATAAGATATTTAATATACAAATGGAAAATTTGAGTAAAATTTTAAAAGCCGTTTGGTCTCAGTTTAATTCCAGAAAACATAATAGTATCATTATACTTTAAACGGAGCTAATGTCGTTTCTAAGATAGAGTAAAAGGGTAAATAGCTCAAAAGTTTATTTAAATTTAATTAATTTTTGTACACAATAAATAATTTGAAAATAAATGAGTATTTTTACTTTTTAATTATTTCTCTCATAGTTTAGTGTATTAGTTAAGAAAAAAAAAAGACAAACAAGATTATAATCATAATATGTCAAACATAAATATTTAAATAATAAAAATAATACAATCATAGTTATCATATATATATATATATATATATATATATATATATAAATAAATAAATGATTCTGATACTATAGTAGGAAGTGGACTTTAAGTATAATTCAATTTTATAAAATTAATTTGTAAGATGAAGTTTGCATTCATTTATATATTTTAAATTGGTTTTATTTTTAGTAGATGTGAGACTTCTAATAAACATAATTCTTACTAAAATATTAGAATATTTTTTTATTGGGCAAATCATACTTAAAATTAAGATAGAGAAATTATGTTTTAGAAGCCCTAAAGGAGTTTCATGAACTCCTTGTCTTAATATTTCATTTATAAGACTTAATACATTGGAACTAGCTAATCTAGACAGGAAAGACAACTCACACAATTCATTCTCAACTAATTACACAACTCACACATAGTTGCTCTACATGACATGAATTTAATTATTCTCTTTCCCTCAAGTTGGAGCATACAAATTGTATGTACTAAGCTTGAAACAAATAAACTCAATTCGAGATTCTTTTAAGAATTTGGTCAACCCATATGCTAATTGGTCATTTGATCCAGCAAACTCATGTGCATATTTCTTTTGTCATCATTTTTTCCTGAACAAGATGGAAATCAATTTCTACATGTTTTATTCCCTTGTGAGACACTGAATTTTATGCAATGCAGAGAGCAACTTGATTATCGCAATACATTTTCATGGTTTGGATTTCACAAAAGTTAAACTCTTGAGAGAATTGTTTCACACATATAAGTTCACATCTTAGTGATGTCATTGCCCTATATTAAGCTCCAGTCGTCAATCAGGCCACTACATTCTAGTTCTTACTTTTTCATGAGATAATATTTCCTCCAAGAAAAACACAATATCTCCTGTTTGAGCATCTTTCAATAGGAGAACCTGCCCAATTAGCACCACAATACCCAGAGACTAGAATGTTTCCTCTATCTTCATATATCCGGATACATGCCTTTGACATAGGGCTGCAACGTAGGTGTGCACTTGTAGTGGTATCTATGCTCTGCAGAGTTATAAACAAAGGGGTTATCACCCTACTACTTACAAGGTTAGTCCCCTTTGTGCCTAGGACCAATAGTCTAGTGGTTAAGACCTCCTGCGACTCTCACCACATAACTCATTCTACACTATTTTAGTTTGATTAGTTATTAGAGTTCAAGATACCTCCTTCGAACCCCATATGTCAATGTAACCGATCCTCCTTAGATTGGTTCTAACCATTCTCAGATAAACATCATAAAACTAACCATCATATTAACATCCACAAAATACCACACTAAAACATATACCATATGAGAACATGTGAAAATAGAGTTAGACTCTATTAATTCCACTCAATGAGAATATCTACTCGTTTAGCAACCAAATAACTCGTCCAACGAGATCATCACTAAAACTCATAGGTTTAAAATGTCACAAATGTCGCCCAACTAGACTTGTCTTGCCCAGCCACTGTCAAGTCAGTGAGCTCCTTGACTTTGGTTGCCCTATTCTCGCCCATCGACGGCTAAGTTAGTAGCTCATTGAGTTTGAGCTCACCCAACCAACATATTCTTGCCTATTAATAGTCAAGTCAGTGAGCTCTTTGACGTTGGTCTTACCCATCGAGTGTATTCTCGCCCAACAATTACAAAGTCAATAGCTCTGGGACTTTGAGCGAGTATATGTTATCCTAACGAGTCTGCATAATTCCGTAAAACAGAATTCTACAAATTTATGTCATTCTAGTCCTGCAATTCAGTCCAACAATAACCACAAATGCTAAAACGTACCATAAGATCATACACAACTCAATCATTCAATTCATCTTAAATATAATATCAATCATATAATATACGAAATTTCAACATATTAAATGCTAGAGACAAATCAAAACCCTAGTAAACTCCACAAGTCTTATTTATTCAAACAACTCAATTACACAAACTAAATATTGTACGAGCATACCATCAACAATTATAAGTTATCTATCCCTTAAAAATAAGGAAATTAATTTCTCTTACTTGAAAGACAACTAAACAGCTTGATGACCTCTTAAAACACCTTTAGACACACATAAAGCTCAAATTGTTTCTATGAACAACACAAACATGATCACAACCCACAATTAGTATGGTTGATTAGTAGAGACTTGCAAAAAGAACACAAAACCACATGTGATCCAAAAAGGACCTCATGCAGAAGAAGAACAAACGGACATATTGAAGAAACTAATTGGTTGATCTTGATGAACTAACTACAAAGAGGAATACAATGGTTTTCGATCTTCATAAAGATGTGCAGACCCTAACAAATCTTAGAGATAAGGAAAAGAACATTGGTTCTAAAGAGAATGTGCGCTTTTAAAATAAAGTATCCCATAATTGACTATTGAGGATAGAAAACGTTAAATCTAATTACTACACATAACTTGATAGCCTATAAAAGTGATGTACTAGAAGATGTAATAAATGATTTTAAAATTTTGTTATCTAATACATCTAAATATAATTGCAAGACTTACTTAAGTGTGATTATCTTTTCTTGTTCAGGTTCAAGAAAGTTGGATATGTTGAAATAAATTGATGGAGTGTCTCTTGGGTTTCGCATCTTCTGTTTCAAGAGATTTAGTATGTGGAGCTTTAAATCAATTACGATATCCTTGTTGCTTTAACAATTTTGTCAAAAGGCTTGAACAAAAAGAGAGCGATTTGATTATAACGAAAGATAGTGTCCAAAAATTTGTTGCGCACGGCAAAAAACAAACGAGAAGGCCTAGTGAAATTGTAGACAAGTGGCTGGAAGATGCTATCAATGATGTACACAATGTGAATCATTTGCTGGAAGAGGCAAGAACAAAAAAAATTTGTTGCTTTGGGTACTGCTCAAATTGGATTTGGCGATACCATGTTGGAAAAAAGTTAGCAAATAAAACTATAGACCTCGAAAAGTTCATTGAAAAGGGTAGAAAATATGTGCCATTTGACCGCATCGCTACGCTTCCTTCAAACACCCTTGATATTTTTTTAGAAAAATGCATGAACTTTGAGAGTAGACAATCTGCATATGAGCAACTACTGGATGCAGTGAAAAATAATGATGTTTCCATGATTGGGTTGTATGGGATGGGAGGTTGTGGTAAAACCACATTAGCAATGGAAATTAGGAAGTTCATAGAAGCAGAACATCTTTTTGACAAAGTTCTTTTTGTGCCTATTTCTAGTACATGGGAAGTTCGAAGGATCCAAGAAAAAATTGCAAGTTCAATACAATTTGAATTTCCAGAAATGGAAGAAATGGAAAGAGCCCAAAGATTGTACTTGAGATTAACTCAAGAGAAAAATATTTTTATAATTCTAGATGACGTGTGGGAGAAGCTTGACTTTGGTCGTATTGGGATTCCTTCTTCTGAATACCATAAAGGCTGCAAGATTCTCATTACCAGTAGATCAGAAGCAGTTTGTACTTTAATGGATTGTCAAAGAAAGATTTACTTACCAATTTTAACGGATGAAGAAGCATGGACTCTTTTCCAAAATAAAGCTTTTATATCAGAAGACACCCCTGATACCTTAAAGGATCTGGGAAGATTAATTTCTAATGAATGTAAAGGATTGCCTGTGGCCATTGCAGCTGTTGCTTGTAGTTTGAAGGGAAAAGCTGAGACAATATGGAGTGTTGCATTGACTAAATTGAGACATTCTAAACCAATAAATATTGAAAGAGGTTTGACTGATCCCTACAAGTGCTTGCAGTTGAGCTATGAGAATTTGGATGTTAAAGAAGCTAAATCACTTTTCTTGTTGTGCTCTGTGTTTCCTGAAGATTTTGAAATTCAAGTTGAACTTTTAACAATATGTGCAATAGGATTAGGTATAGTTGGAGAAGCTCACTCATATGAAGAGGCAAGGAATGAAGTGATTGCAGCTAAAATTAAGCTAGTTAGTTGTTGTTTATTGTTGGATACAGATGATGAATGTGTCAAAATGCATGATATAGTTCGCGATGTGGCCCACATAATAGCAAAAAATGAGAATAAGATGATAAAGTGTGAAGAGGAAAAAGATGTTACAGTGGAACAAAATTCATTAAGATATCTATGGTGTGTGAAATTTCCAAATGATTTGGATTGCTCTAATCTTGAGTTTTTATACTTGGAGACAAAGATGAAAGAATTTGATGAAATTTTCAAAAGAATGGGAACGCTCAAAGTTTTGATTCTTGTCAACGATGAGGATGGAAAAACACGATTGTCAACAGTATCTTTCAAAACATTAACAAATCTTCGTTATCTATTTGTTTACAATTATGAATTGAGGGACTTCTCATTTTTAGGTGGTATGACGAATCTTCAAAGTCTCTCGTTATTTGATTGTTTACTGCCTTCATTTCCTGAATTACAAAGCGATGTTGCAATTACACTACCAACCTTAAAATTGTTAGAGTTGAATAAATGTGACATTAAAGTGAAGAATTTTGAAGTGATAAAGAGAATTCCGCTTTTGGAAGAGTTGTACATTATTGATATTAAAGGAGAATGGGATGCTAACAGTGAAGACAATATTGAATTCTTTAAGACGTTTAGCGTTCCCGAAACACTTCAAAGGTATGGAATTGTGTTAGGGTCCCATAAATTTGACCATTTTAATTATGGAGATATTTACATTCATGGAAGAACTTTATTACTTAACCATTTTGACATATCAAATGAGGTAATAAAGGGTTTGGCAAAAAAAGCAAAGGATCTATTTGTGGCAAATATTCATGGACGTGTGAAAAATATCATCCCTGATATATTTCAAATTGAAGGAGGAGGTTTGGATGAGTTGAATAAGTTGGAAATACTTGATTCTGAAGAGTTAGAATGTTTGATTGACACTAGTAGTCACTCGAGTAAGGTCGTAACTCTCTTCTCCAAGTTGCATACGCTGGGAATCGAGAACATGAAAAATCTAAGAGTTATATGGCATTGTTTTCTACCTACCAATGGACCTTTTGAGAACTTAGAGAAGTTGGATTTAAGTGATTGTCCACGGTTGACATTTCTCTTCACATATGTGGTTGCTCGAAATTTGGTACAGTTGAAAATATTAAAAATATCAAGATGTGATGGACTGAAGCATCTATTAGTATATGATGAGAAAACAGAAAAATGTCAAGATGAATTCAACACAGGGCATCCTATACAAATCTTCCAGAATTTGTTGGATGTAAAGATAAGTAGCTGTCGAGAACTAAAACATATATTCTCAACCAACATTGTGGGAGGCTTAACTCAATTGAAAGTTGTCGAGATAGAAGAATGTGACATGCTAGATCAAATTATTGGAGATATTGTTCCATTAACAAACCAGGATAGAAAAGAAGAACTTGATGAAATAATTGAGGAAGGTAAGCATCCATATTTCTATAGTCCTTCAATTCCAACAACAAAAGTTGTGAACCATAGCCCAATCACATTTTTCTTTTCGTATTTATAAATATGTTTAACTGTGTATTAGTAAGTCTACATTGTATTGCTTAGTTAAAAAATGTGACACATGTAGGTTCAAACTTATTTTCAAGTTACATAAACATTGTGAATATGTTATTATATATGAAAAATTTAAGCATAATAATTATAGATTGTTTCATTCCGATGTTTTTTTCCTTTAGTAAGATTCAAACTCGAGACACTACTAATCTACTTTTACTTAAACTAACTCCTTGTTAATACACTACAAGAAAATTTGATCTCATTTGAAATTAAAGACAATTATATTTGCATGTGAAGTTGATATTTAATTCAAAGTTATTTAAAGGAAACAGTCTTGTACGGTTATTTTCATCATTATTAATTGATCATTTGACGCTCTAGATTGTGGTTTTAGTTGCTAGAAACTAATATTTTTTTAATTTATAATTGCTTTTCAGGAACTCTATCCAGTCTTGCAAGTCTTAAGATAACATGTTGTGGGAAGCTAGGCTCAATTTTTACAGCATCTATAGCTAAGACCTTGACTTCTTTGGAAGAATTGTTCATAGAAGATTGCAAAAGTTTGAAGGATATAGTAACTCACGAAAGGGTCAATAAAAATCAGGAGGAAAGCATTGTTGAGGATGAGCATGATTGTCAGAGTGATATGTCAATCTTCCAAAGTTTGAAAAAGCTACATATCAGTAAATGTGACTTATTGGAGGGTATATTCCCTGTTTCTTTTGTCGAAGAATTGAATGATATAAAAAATAAACAGGCTGCTGATTTGAAACACTTCTCTAGTCTAAATAATACTCAAATTGAGCTTCCTGCTTTACAAGTACTTGAACTTGATCATATTCAGAACAGAACCATTGTTGGTAGTTATCATGTGATATGTCCATCTTTAAGAAAACTATCATTGGATATTGGGAGATATGTTGGGTTTTTCAACATAAATTGTTCAACAGATGTTTCAGAAGCTACAAAAAGGGACTCTATTGCAATCAAGGTATGAAAAACCATCATTTACATTGTTTCTCTCTTTGTGAATTTACAAAAATTAATCTAAATATTTGAATTTCAAGATGATGTTGTGCTAAAAGTAATAAAAGGTCTTACATGCCCTGCCACTTACTGGTGACCTGAATTCATACCATAAGTGCAACATAAATTTTTAATATTTAAGTATTGGGATAGATTATTTGGAATAGATTAACTTTGGAAAGTTATTTTCTTTTCCACTTTCTCTTAATAGGATAAACAGAAAGCAATTATTTTTTGCGGAGAAAGAAGTGAATCTAAACAATTAGTGGCATTGCTTAAACTTTTAGCTATACGAACAATACGATAGAAATGGAATACATTATCAGAATTAAAAAGTGTATTGGTGTATAAATTGCAGATATCGAACTCAGATTTTGTTCCCCCGATTGAAAGTGTTCAGTATCTTTCAAAACAACCACATGGTTTGAACTTGATTATGATACACAATATTAGAGAGATTGAACTGAAAGGCTTTGATAAGGCAAGGTACCTTTTTAAATTGTCCATTGCTTCATCATTGATGTTGGAAATTTTGAGAATTAAGGAATGTGGTGGACTTGAGTACATTATAGACACTGGTGATGAATATGGCAAAGAGAATATGAAAGCTATCTTTCCTAACTTAAAAGAGCTCTCAGTGTATGACTGTTTCCAATTGAAATATATGATTGGCCAATATCACGTAGCTAATAAGGATTATAAGGAGATTCATATTCAATTCTCAGCATTGGAAATACTCTCTCTTCATGATCTACCAAACTTTGTTGGCATTTGCTCTACCAACAATCTCATTGTGACGTGGCCATCTTTGAAGAACTTTCAGTGTTACAGATGTTTCTACCCATTTTATGGTTCTGTTAGTTGTTTGACGATTCCTACAAATTCAAAAGAGCCTATTATCACAAGTACGAAGGTAGTCTTGTCTTTTTCTTTTTATGATTATTAATTATTTTTTCCTTTTCGTTGATGTCTACATTTTTTTACATTTCCTCTTAATGTCCTGTAGGATCCAAAAGGGATTCAGAACAATCTTCCCACTTTGCAAACTCTAAACATAACGTATTCTGAAGCAGAACGTATTTTTTGTCTTAATGGCCAACAAGTGAATTTAAGGTTAGAGAACTTGGAGTTGAATAATCTACCTCAAATGACTTATATTTGGGTGGCTTACGACAATTCTATTACTCTCCGATATCTCACAAAATTAAAAGTAATGGATTGTCAAAAATTGGAAGTAATTTTTCCAAAGTCTGTTGTAAGATGCTTACCAGGGTTGAAGCACGTAACCATAATAGAGTGCATGGAATTGAAGCAGATCATGGAAGAAGACGACTCCAATCTTCTTCCTATAGATGGAGGCTCTGAAATAGAGATGATTGGATATGATAAAGAAGCTTCAAAGAATTATTTTACCTTCCCAAATCTTGAAAAACTAAAAATAATTGAATGTGCGAAATTGGAAATAGTCTTTCCAAAGTCTGTTTTAAGATGCTTTCCAAAGTTGAATGCTCTTGTGATAAGAAAATGCAAAGAATTAAAGCAGATCATCGAAGAAGACGAGTCAAATCTTCTTTCTATAGGAGGCTCTGAACTAGATGAGATTATTGGATGTGATAAAGAAGCTTCAAAGAATTATTTTGCCTTCCCAAATCTTGAAAAACTAGAAATAATTGAATGTGCGAAAATGGAAGTAGTCTTTCCAAAGTCTGTTTTAAGATGCTTACCAAAGTTGAAGCTTTTGAAGATAAGAAAATGCAAAGAATTAAGACAAATCATTGAAAAGGATGTGGAGGGTAAAAATTTGTCTAATCTTGTTTCTCTTCAACCATGCTTCCCAAAACTAGAAGCATTGCATGTTGATGATTGTCACAAGTTGAAAAGATTATTCTCTGGATCTGTTTCTAATGACCTTCCCAATCTTCATCTTCTGGCCATAAATGGAACCTATGAACTAGAAGAGCTTGTTGGATGTAAACAAGGAAAGACTAAAGTTGAACTTCCAAGACTCAAACTTTTAATATTAATGCATCTTTTAAACTTCCGTCAAGAGATTGAATTGCATAATTTAAAGAATTGCATTATCTACAAATGTCCAAAGCTCTCTTTGACTTCAACAACTACTCTTGAGAAGCTCTGTGAAGATTTTCCTTACGAAGGTAAATACTACATACAGTCTTCAAATTTAAACTATTAATGGAAGGATGTCAAACTCTTGAATTAATCTTAAACTATTACAGTATAGAAATGAGGTAACTCTATCTAATTCTGCTCTAAATAAATGTTGGCCTTAACTCGTATACAATGTCAAAAATGAAGTTTACTAGTTTCAAATTAAATGTAATTTTTATCTGCTTTTATTCAACAACAAAAATATATTATTATACTTAAATTATTTTAAGAATTTAGCTATTTTCACATTTTGTTTTCACTATCACAATTTAGTTCTTTATGTAATTTAATCTATCCTAGTGTACTACTACAATTTATTATTTTTTATTTGTTTTTTTTATGATGTCAAGAATATTAAATAATTGTTATATTAACTAAGTGTTTTGAATCCGCTTATTCTAACTCCACAATCCACAACTAAACTTGCTATTTCGTTCACAAAATATGATCACATTTAAAAGAAGTCTTGCATATGTATATTGGCATGGTTTGAGACAATTCGTCCCTTAATTTGTAAACAATTTTACCTAAAGAAAATATATTTACAAATTCATCATTTCACTCAGAGAAGAAGGTTTCAAATTCCCAACGGACTACTCACCAGAATTTTTTAAAATAAGAACATTAACTTAATTTTTGCTGCAAGACTTTTAATTTTAGGGTGTAGTAATTTTAGTTATGAAGAACACTGTTGTAAAGGGTAGATTCGTAAGAGTCGCCACTTTATTTTGACGGGTGATAAGAAAATTCCTATCATGAAGCTTTTTATATCTTTTATTTTTATTTTTAATTATAATGATATAATGATCCATCATTTTGTTATGTATGTCCTTTTCACGTGAATTCCCTTATATATATCTTTGTACAGATTTCAACACTGAACTTGATAGTTGGCAATTTGAACGCATAGTAAGATTCATATACGAAGATTCAACTATCAATGGTAGCAGTGAGTTCACTTCATCACAGGTCAGAACTAACCAATCTATGAATGTAAATACAATAAAAAAAAATTAATAGCCTATTCTGTCTCATTATTAGAAGAACTTTTTTCAATTTAACGTACTAAATTCGATCGCCTTTTTATTAAAACAAATCAATGTGATTCTTTAAAATTAATGTACCATTAAAATTCTTAAAGGAAATCATCTTTGGTAGATCAACAGAAGGCACCTTAATCACCAATAAATGAACATCTGCTAAGTAATTTAACAGGAAATGAATGGTTGATGTATACTACTCAAAGCTAAAGAATGAACAAAGAAAATTATTGTTGTCCCTTGATTCAGAAAAAACGACCATTGCATTAGATAAAGTCATAACATGTCAACTAATTAAGAATCAAATAGAAATTAGTTATTTTACCAAACTTAGCTTTTGCATTGTAAATATGAAACTGACAACATTTATTGGAAAAGTTCTAGCTTATCGCTGATAGACTACCAATACCAACTACTGCTTTAGAGTTTAGAAGCCCACCTCTAATTTGTAATATTACTAAACATAAAAATGGATTTTGTAATATTAAGACTAAACGTGAAGGAAAGTTGGTGTATGAGGAATCAAACCGTGAACGAGGTTTTGCATACCAATATGCACTTGAAGAAGCAATAGTAATAAGGCTCCTTTCAAACTTTAGAGCCACTCACTCGATCGTATTTTTTCAATTGTTATACACAGGAGATTGGGGTCGTAGGAAATGAGAGCATTAAAGAGGGCCCTTTAGTAGAGGGTTCTAAGACAAAATCCTCATCAATTAGTGTTGAAGACATTGGCATTGGAGGTCCTGTTGCAACTCAGATTGAGTCTGGTGGCGAGGACATACTTTCACTAGATTCCAAGGTAGTTGAACAAGATGATAAGATGAATGAAGGCAAGGCAGGAATAGTGGCAAGCCAAGGAATCCAAGTAGAAGAAGGGTTGAACCTTTTGCATAAACAAGATGGAATAGATTTTGTTCCTAACAACAACATTGACATTTATTCAGGTTTCTGATTTCTTATTTTTTCATTTCCATCCAATATTTCCATATCACCCTCTCAAACTTTTTACATCTTCTGCAGATATCCGTACAAAATTGGGAGCATATAAACATTTTGTTGATCTGGATGTTGCACAGATTTCTCTTCTGGTGGAGGCAATAACAGCATATCCTCATATCTGGAATGCTTCCAAGAAGTTTAGTGAGCGCTTTCAATCTTGGAGGTTGAAAATTTTGGCAGATATGTTGTCATTCCTTCAGAAGGAAAGTGGCGATAGTATTATTCCTCAAAGAGAAAAAGAGTTCCATAAACTATGCGAAGAAGCTATTGAAATTGGATTTGAGAGTTCATGGGTAGAGCAAATGCGTCAACGTATTGTGGTGAGCGATCCTAAGCTGGGAGAGGACATTGCACGGAGACAAATAGATGAGAATTCTAAGAGGTATGACTATTTTGTTAGATGAGTATACATCTGGTGGCATATGAAATTCTTACATGATTGATAGCATCAATTTGAGTTTTTTGTTCTTTGGCAAGCAATTTAAGTTTGTTACACAGGTGTAGTAGTGGGGACGTTGTTGAAGAAGGTGATGGGCCTAAGATTAGCTTGGAAGAAGGTTCTGACTTGGTTGATAAAGAAGGTGAAATAGGTGTTGTTTATAATGACGACATTGTGGCTCCGAGACATGAAGAACCAGAGCAGGAATTTGTTGCAGAAGTTTTCACTTCAGAAATACCAAGAATAACAGCATCATTAACAAACTTGCAAACAATTGAAAAGCCAACTCCAAGTCATTTGTATATTCCAATACGTGAAACACCCTCAAATGTGAGTCTAATAAATCTTTTTATGAGTATTGGACGAGACTACTGTGACACCTCTTTATTATTTTGTTTAGGTATTGGTGGACACACAACAGACTAGTGAACCGTGTCTGATGAAGCAGAAAAAACCAGTTGGTGAAATTCCTAAGGTAAATGACAAACAAAAATACCATAAATTATTCTAAATTAACATGCATATCCACTTGCCATCAACAATAACCCTACTAGTATATGTCATAGAGAAGTCAAGTCTGCAACTTATTACACCAGAGTTACATATCATTTGTTCTTGCGCAGAGTATCATCTAAAATGGTGTTAAGAAACTCAATGCTTTGCAACTATTGTAGCTTGAAGCTAACGTCTTTTCTGTTATATTTTCTTCTTATTCCTCCCAGAGTGAAATTAAGAGCAGCCAAATTGAGGTACGCATTGCTAAAGAAAGTGAAGGCCATCCTAAAATCATTCAAGACTTTGGGGCCACTGATATCACGAGTTTATTTGCACCAATTGTTATGGGGAAAGAGGGTGAAGATAAGCTAGTTGGAAAGACCCTTGCTGAGTTAGAAAAGTATCTGAAGATGTCTCTGAAGGATATAGTTAGCTCTGAGACTAACAGCCTTCGTCTTTTGTCTGCTCTTAATTTCCTGTCCAACCTTCCTTTCAAAGATGTGAAAGTATCAGATGGACTCAAACATATTATAGACACTATGCACCGACACTTGCCAAGCATTCTATTCTCCTTTAAGCAAGGCTTTGCCACCACTGCCAAGTTGGCAGAACTTGAAGCTCGTGCGAATGAGGTGACCATTAAAAAGAAGTTCTATGATGAAGTTCAACGGAAGGAAGTAGTTTTGAAGCAAAAAATCATTAGATTGAAGGAAGAAATAAGAGTTTGTGAGGTTGCCTTATCATCTCTGGAGGAGGAAAAAAACAAATGCATTGCGGAAACTGTAGAATACAAAACGGAGCTTGAAAATGCGAGGAAAGACGAATCTCAAATGTTGGAGGTGGCTCATAAATGGTCAGTTCTGTGTAGTGAATATGAGCTCAATCGCATGGCTGCTACAAATCGCTCGTGAGGGTTTTCGTTGTTCATTATTATTAAGGTTAATGTCTTATGTTTTTTCTAGTGGGTTTATGCTTCAATAAGGTAGCTTGGTCCTAAATTAACTTAATGTGCACCCAACACCACTCATCATATAGTTTCAGTTTACTTTCCAAATTTCGATTGTTCTATTTTGTTGTATGTTTGGTATCTTATTTGTGTGTAAGAGGTTGTTCTTTCTTTCTTCAATGAATGTCTTTTGTCTTCTCTGTAGGGACTACCAATTGTATCATTGTCATTTTGTAATACTTTATTTTTGTTTTTATGTGTGCTTTTGGTTCTAATTTCCCTATCAGTTCACCCCTTTCTGTCTGCATGATTCCATAAAGCATAATAATATTCACTCCAATTAGTGTGTCACTTCAAAGCATTTAAGGGATAAAAATTTTGAGGTTGGAGAGAAAAGGATTTACATTTAGCATTCGTATTTCTTATACGGTTCAAATAAGTCGCAATGGCTAGAAAGTGGATTATTGTGAAGGAACGTCCCCCCTTCTTAAGAAAACAAAAAAACTTTAAAAGTTTATCTTTTAAGCTACCCACACACACATGACTAACTAAAATGAGTAACTTAAATTCATCCTTAATTTGAAATAAAAAAAATCTTGTGTTTGGATAAAAATTTCATAAATTTTAAAATATTTAAATTAATATATTAAATTTGAATTGATTTTATTTTAAATTATTTTATTTTTTAAATGTTTTGCTGGATAAATAAATTCAAATTTAATGATTTTTTTAAAATAAATTATTTTAATTATCATCAAATTTAAAATATATGTCAAATAATAATTAAGAATTAAAAAAACTATAAATATTGATAATATTTCGTAGTCAATCTTAATGTTATTTTTTGATCAATTTAAAAACGATATTATTTTTAAATTATGAAATGCTAGATCTATTCATACCAAATAAAATAACATTGTGTCAAACTCATATAATGTTGGACCATGTTTTGTTGACAAAAGAAGAAGATGAATATCTTGCTTAAATAAACAGGTTTAATGATGATGACTTATGGTGAAGTGTTGCCGGATTCAAGAGATTCATTGAAGACTTAAGAATTTAGTTGTTGAAGTATTGTAATATGTGTATTTTATTTGAAATTAGTATCCTAAGAGTCAATAGGTAGAATCCGAGAAAAAGATTCATTGAAGACTTAAGAATTTAGTTGTTGAAGTATTGTAATCCGTGTATTTTATTTGAAATTAGTATCCTAAGAGTCAATAGGTAGAATCCAAACACCAAAGTACTAAAAGAAGTTTTATTATTCTAAAAACTTATGTGATAATCGATTATAACTAATGATATTAATTACCATAGTTAATTTCATATTTTCTTAAAAGTTTCTGGAATAATTAATTATCACTTGAAATAATCGATTATCATAACACAAAAATATAATTTTTGAAATAGTTTATGGTATAATCGATTATCACTTATAATAACCTAATTTTCAAATTAAGAGTGTGTGTATATATATATATATATATATATATATATATATATATATATATATATATATATATATATGTTACCTAAACTTTTCACTTAGAGGTTTAAGAGTTGTGTGCTAGAAAAATTTTCAATTTTTTTTGTAAAAAAAGGGCTTTGAAAATTCCTTGTATGAATTTCTCTTTTCGTACACTCTTTATCTTTATTGTTGTTATATATAAAAGAATCTATTTTTATCATAAAATTAGTTTATAAAAGGGAAAATTTTTAAAAGACACGATTTTATTAACTAAACCAATTCACCCCTCTTGGTTTTTGTCCACACATGAATATTGCGCTTCCTGATAATTGGTATCAAAGCTTGCTTTGATAGTTTTTCAAATATTTCGAAAATGGTTGGATAAAACCAAATCTTTGTTGAGGGTGCTTCAATTGACAAACCTCCTTTGTTTACTAGGGAAATTTATGTTTTTTTGAAAAATAAGAATACAAATATTTTTAGAGTCACTTGATATATGTATTTGGGATGCTATTATAAATGGTTCTTTTTGTTCCTACTATTAATAATGTGCACCCTTTTCACAATGGACTGCGAACGAAAATAGAAGGGCTCAATATGATTTTAGGACCAAAAACATAATTTCATCTACTCTAACTCTTGATGAGTTCTACAAAATTTTTGTGAGTAAAAGTTCTTAGAAAATGGAAAAATTTTAAGAGTCACTCATGAAGGCACAAATGATGTCAAGCATGCAAAAAAGAACTCTTTAATTCAAGAAATTTAGATTTGGTTTGATAAATTGTGGATGATAGGTATTGGTTTGTTGTTGAATGATTTATGTATTGGAAAATGGGTGTATATGATGAGATGCTTGTTGAATGGTGTTTGATTTTGATGATTGATGAAAGTTGTTAGTTTAGTGGAGTTATGAATTGTTAAAATTTGAGGTGAACATTAGGTTAGATTAGTGGTATTTGATAGGAAAAATTTTAAAGGAAGAGTTGGATGGGTAAACTTGATGTTTAAGGTCTTTCTTAGGCCAATTAAGACTTGTTTAGCTAATTAATTCACAAAAAGTTGATGGGTAGTATGTAAAATCTGATATATGTGTTTTTAGATAGTTAGGTTGATTTAATGAACCAAGTCCTAATCAAATGAGCTAATTTATATCAAATTTGAAGGATAGGTGTGTTTTTAAATCAAATGTAGTGTCAAAGATGCAAGTTGGATCATTTGAATAGGTATTGGGTGCATATAGATCAAAATTCGAGAGCTTTGACATTCAGCAACACCAAGTTGGTGCTCAAGCACCAATTTTGTGCAATAAATGGTGCTCAACAACAAGGATGTGCCGCTCAACGCCAGGGTCTTTTCCATTATGTTGTTGTTTCTTTTAAGGTTTGTTGACACGTAATCTTACTACAAATGATCTTGTTATACTTTTTAAGGTATGTAAAGTTTGTGCTAATGTGATGTGTGTTGTAAGAGGGGAGTTTCATGAGGAAATTCCTAATGTGGTGTTTAGAGTAATGTATTGATGTAGGGATTCAACTTTGAAAGTTATCCTAACGCTTCAATAATCAGTCCATCTCAAGTAGAGAAGGTGATTATGTGGTGAGGGTAGCAGAAGGTGTTAGTCTATGGTCTGGTGTTTTTTGTTCATAGACTATTAATGAACTAATCTTGTGTGGTAGCTAAGAAGGGAGCATTTGTTCCACTACTACAAATGTACAGTTTGTCATAGTCTGATATCAATACATATATTCGAATTAGTCAAGTCTAGAATGTATGCTTTTAGGTTTGATTTGGTTTGGAAATGAATTATGTTATATGATGTTTTATAATTGCATGATTTGATGTTAGAAGTGGACTTTAAGCCTAACTGAACCCCACAAAACCGGCTTGTAAGGTGAGGTTTGCACCCACTTATATACTATGAATTTGCCTTATCTTTAGTCGATGTAGGACTTCCAACACACGTCCCTCACATCGAGGTATATACATCTCGAGCGTGGGACTAGACATTAATGGGTGGTCTGATAACGACCCGATAGGAGGTGGAACAACATACCCAACAACAACAAATATCGCTAGGATAGGCCCTAAATCATGACTCTGATATCATGTTAGAAGTGAACTTTAAGCCTAACTCAACTCCACAAAGTCGACTTGTAAGGTGAGGTTTGCACCCACTTATATACTATGAATTGGCTTTATCTTTAATCGATATGAGACTTCCAACATTTAATTCTTTTATAATATTAACTTTATCATTTTTGCGTTGTTGTTTGTTTGTACTTGTTGTTTGTTTGTACTTGTTGTTTGATTTGAAATGATCCTTATGATGTTAATAAAGGAAGATGAAATTTATGTGAAGCAAACTTTAGGAAGTAATGTTGTATATGCTCAGTAATTAGTATAGTTACTGTATGTGGACGAGGGGAATGGTCATGGAGATTATGGAAAAAGTGAGTAATGAAATTGACCTGTTCTATCATGTCACGGATACCATCATTGTATGATTTCCTCATGGTTGACTTACACGTGGACAGTTGTTGATGATCTTTGACATTGTTAGAAATTTCTTTATCAATTTTTGTGATCAGAAATTTTTCTAGTAAAAAAATTATAGGAAAGTTTAAGGATTTATTAACGCTGGAATATGAGATATAAAATAATAAAATAATAAAATAATAAAATAAATAAAATTATAAAATTATAAA
Organism: Vigna umbellata; assembly: GCF_029865625.1. Lineage (NCBI taxonomy): Eukaryota > Viridiplantae > Streptophyta > Magnoliopsida > Fabales > Fabaceae > Vigna > Vigna umbellata. Next base: position 44,738,855 of record NC_142173.1, read on the forward strand.
GTTATATATGACAATAACAATAAAAGACGGAGCAAAGAAGATCTACATCATCCACTTAACAACATAACCCATTTAGCTACCACATCACATATATAATTAATAACAAAATCAAACTATAAAGACTTACTTAAAATATATAATTTTATTAAATACTGAATAAATTTTAAAAAAATTATTTGAGAGTTATTAAATTTATCATAAATTCAAAACTTAATTAAACCTCTTTTTTTAACTTTAAAAAGCCAAATACTCAGACTTTACAAGGTTATATATAACCACATAACCAAATCGTATTGTTGTGTGTTATTTAGTGAATTAAGAAAACTTTTTTAGATGCAAATTAATTTTTCGAACACGCAAATTCTGCAAAAAAAAAAGATTAAGTTTACAAGATTTGAATCGGTAGGTAGCTCGGTAATAGCACCCACCACTAAAAAATAATAAATAAACGACCAAGACTTTTCAAAGACATACAAGTGGAAGTTACAGCCTCAATCATGCAGAATTAATAATAATAATAATTCTGAATTCTGATAGCACCCACCACACAACAATAATAAATAAACCATGAAGACATCTCGAAGACATACAAATGAAACTTATAGTCTCCTTCGATCACGCAGAATTAATATTAATAATTGGTAGTGTTAGAGTGTGCTTTCATTCTTATCTCTTGCATGATTCAAGCATCGGACTACATTCATCTCTCTGAAGGTATCGATCAGTGTAAAGTTAACTTCTGTTCTGCTCTTATTTGAAATTTTAAACGTTTCCTTTTCAATGAAAGTTGTAGATAATGTGTTTGTGTTTATGTTTGTATTTGCAGTAACTTAACGTTTCAGATCTCTTTGAAATAATGGATGATCACTTGTTTCTTTCTCGCCAATTCTCCATTCTCTCTGTGTATTAGTTAAATCAGGTAAATAATCTTTTATCACTCTCCACTTCCAAATTAGAAACATCATCTTTATTTCACATCCCATTATCAATTATGCATCGTATATGTAGAACATGAACATTTTTAACATTGGCAGCTTTTATCAAAATCATATGCAATTAACATAATTGAAAGAAGAAAGATGACTACCTTTCTACTCCTCGAAAGAGGAAAGGTATAACTCCGAATTAACGAAATATGGCAGGAAGACATTCTAAAGAATCACAACCACCACTACACTGCATGTTTGATTCAATACTGTGTCTCTCTCACTAAGAAAAACAATATTCACGGAAAACCATTACCGTTCTTTTCGTCACCCATCCTCTTCCACTGCCATGCACAGGCACAAAAGACCTCTTTCCACTACATCGCAGAGAACCCTCAAATTCCCCAGATATTACAAACTTCACCATCAATCACTCTTTGCTCTTGCGCATTGACAAGAGTAACACTCAAGGTATTTTGAGGTTCTAACTCCAATCACTATGACCACTCTCAACACAACTCCAACCTTGCCCACAGTTACTACCCTTGACCATAATCACTACTCACACATAACCACCCAACCCGAGGTATTCAAGGACATGAAGTATGTCACACATGTTAGAACGAGTATTAAAAATACCCAACCCCACACACATCTTCAAAGTATGTAGGAACAAGATAACAATTTAAACAGATTAAATCCACAACAAGACAACAACAAAATCTATTCAGGCCAAAGTGACGAAACACCACTTATTACCAACCGGCACATATAACTTCACTAACAAGTTGATTTTCATACAATAAAGGACAACACTATCATACACTAACAAGGTACCTTATGACAGCAACGTCGCTTCCCACCACGTCAAAACCATTTATAAATCTCACAACATAGGGGTGACAATCCTTATTATTGAGAGAGAAGGATGACATCTTGTTAATAAGAAAACATGTAGTTAAGATGACATCTCCCAATGTTGAGCAATAATATTTGCACCAAGCACTACATTATGAGTAGTCTTAACTATGTGTTTGTTTTTGAAAAGAAAGATATGATAACAAAGAAGTATTACCAAATATGTGATCAAAAGCATCTGAGTCAATTATCCACGAATTTTGACCTTCCATTAATTGGGAAATGTAAATTGTTGATGTATATGGAGTTTCGAATGTTTGATCCAAGCTATTAGATTTTAACATTAGATACTCTTGTTATTGTTCATTAGTGAATTTGGAGTTGACAATTTCTGCCTTAGAGACATGGGCGGTCATGCTAGGAGAAACAATTTTCTTAGGAGCGATCTTTTTATAGTATGTGCATTAAATATGTCCTTGTCCTCCACGTTCTCTTCCTTGTGTGACAACCATAGCAGACGGTTCCATAGGTTCATGAACTTCCTTGCTTTGAGGTGTTAGAACTCTAAAGAGACTTGTGGTCAAACTTTCCATGAAAAGGATCTCATGATGGGTTAATAGTTGATCTCTAAGATGATCAAAGTCTAGATGTAGAGAACGAAGGATCATCATCATATAGTAATTGTCAAGTTTCTTTTTTATTTAATCCAAAGACTACTTCCAAAAATATCTTTATTTCTTCAATTGCGGACTAAGCTTCAGTCATGAAGGATATCATATCATGGTCAGTTTGTTTAAGGGATTCAAGTCTATTTATGAAGCCAGAAACATTGGATATCATTGCATAAATATTTTGAGCTTTCTTCGAAAAGAAGTGACAAATTTCAAAAGTTCCAAGGGAAACCAAAATCTTTGGTTCCACATATTGCCACAACACGACACACAATTGAAAATCAACTTGCTTCCATTATTCAATCTTCTTAAGAGGTACGTTGCTTTCCATCTTGGTCAAGGTGGTCATGATGACCTTGGTTAAGGAACTATATTTCAATAATGCTATAATTTTTTTCATTTAGTTTTTCAATAGTATTGGTAGGATTTTTAAAAATGATAGGTCTAGTAGACATTTTAAAAACAGCTTTTGAAAACAAAACAATAGTCTTTAAAGGAAAAAACTAGGTTCTATAGAAAAACCTTCAATCCACAAGAAAGAGTGAATCTCTTTGTGACTAAGAGTCCACCAAATGACCTCTAAACAAGACACGTGGAAGGAACGTATTGGGGTTACTTTAGCGAGTCAGATGGTAGTCATCTAGAGAAGATCAGATGATTAGGCGATGGTGTGTGGGATTCACGCACCTCGAAGCACTCTATAATTGATGTGTGTGACGTTGCTTGGAAATGTTTCTCGTTCTGATTCTAATAGGGGTGATCGTTGCTTGAAGAGACGATCTCGGTCTGGTGGTCATCGATGAAAACTACGACGATAACTGATGACAATAGAAGACTGAAAAAAATGCACCGAAAATTACATAGACTAGCAACCTGTTTTGATATACCAACTTAAAATTAAAACAAAAAGAAATTATGTATTTGGAAGTCCTAAAGAAGCTTGATGAACTCCTCTTTTTAATCTTTCATATATATATATATATATATATATATATATATATATATATATATATATATATATATATGACTTAATACATTTGAACCACTTAATCTCACAAGGAAAGACAACTCATACTCAACTAATTAATATTATGTAATCATTGAAGTTTGTATTTTCCTAATTGATTCAGTACCACGAGTTGATATTTTCATGACTTTCTCATAAGATTCTTGATAGTTTTATTTAATCCCTTTGTCAATAATTAACTAGTCTTATAATTGGCCTCTTAGATAAGTTACATTTCCTTATAATAGAAGTTCGGATAAATTATGATACACATGGCACCTCACTCAAAATTTCCAAATAGATGCAAAAAATTGTTGAAAAAAATTAATTTAGTCTTAAAGAAAATAAAGAATTAAAGTGAAGATTTTGTGTTGAAAATTAAATTATAGATAAGAAAGCAAAGTGTCTTATATTAACGGAATTTTTTTGAAGAGAGGGTATACGATAAACTTGATCTTAACTATTTAAGTGAGGAAAACGGTAAATTAATATATTTCATTATAATGAATTAATACAAGTAACAGAAGGTGAAGACTTGAAAGTATAGTTTTGCATAACGAATTGTTTATAAAGTAACCAATCGGATCATGCATATAATAACTTAATTCCCAGATCCTCTGTCACAATTAACATTTTAAGGAATTATGTATTTTTATTCTTTTTCTATTTTTACATTTTATCTAAAATTGATATAATCTAAAAATGTGGATATAAATTTAAATAAATATAGAAAAATTAAACTTACAAAAAAAAAGTATAATGTTAATTTTGTACACAACGCATGTTTTAGTTTAAGCTTTGGTTAAATATATTTTGTACTGGTACACTTTTCTTTTTTTATTTAACACATCTTCTCATCTACATACTTGTATGTTTGAACATGATTTATGTTTTAATGGTGGGAGGTTAAAACATTTATAAAACGTTATTTTAAGAAAAAAATGTTCCACAAAATTATCAAAGTGACGAAAAATAAATTTAAAAACTCTAATCAAACCTAAAAATTTTAAGCAATGATTAAAGTTATTAGATTTTTTTTATTGTGTATCCATAATTGACTATTTAGGATAGAAAACATTAAATTTAATTATTACGCTTTTTTACGTACTGAAAGATGAAATAAATTATTTTAAAATCTTTTTATTATCTAATTCATGTAAATATAATTGCAAGACTTACAAATGCGTTTATCTTTACTTGTTCAGGTTTAAGAAAGTTGTATATGTTGGAATAAATTGATGGAGTGTCTCTTTGGTTTTGCATCTTCTGTTTCAAGAGATTTAGTGTGTGGAGCATTAAATCAATTACGTTATCCTTGTTGCTTTAAAAATTTCGTCAAAAGGCTTGAAGAAGAAGAGAGCAATTTGATTATAACGAAAGATAGTGTCCAAAAATTTGTTACGCACAACAAGAAACAAGCGAGAAAGCCCAGTGAAGTTGTGGACAAGTGGCTGGAAGATGCTATCAATGATGTACACAATGCCAATCAGTTGCTGGAAGAGGCAAGAACACAAAAACATTGTTGCTTTGGGCACTGCCCAAATTGGATTTGGCGATATCATGTTGGAAAAAAGTTAGCAAACAAAACTATGCACCTCGAAAAGGTCATTGAAGAGGGCAGAAAATATGTGCCATTTGACCGCATCGCTACGCTTCCTTCAAACACCCTTCATATGCTTTTAGAAAAAGGCATGAATTTTGAGAGCAGACAATATGCTTATGAAAAATAAGGATGTTTCCATGATTGGGTTGTATGGGATGGGAGGTTGTGGTAAAACCACATTAGCAATGGAGGTTAGGAAATTAGTAGAAGCAGAGCATCTTTTTGAAAAAGTTCTTTTTGTACCTGTTTCTAGTACCGTGGAAGTTCGGAGGATTCAAGAAAAAATAGCAAGTTCACTGCAATTTGAATTTCCAGAAACGGAAGAAATGCAGAGAGCCCAAAGATTGTGCTCAAGATTAACTCAAGAGAAAAATATTTTTATAATTCTCGATGATGTGTGGGAAAACCTTGACTTTGGTCGTATTGGGATTCCTTCTTCTGAACACCATAAAGGATGCAAGATTCTCATTACCAGTAGATCAGAAGCAGTTTGTACTTTAATGGACTGTCAAAGAAAGATTTACTTGCCAATTTTAACGGATGAAGAAGCATGGACTCTTTTCCAAAATAAAGCACTTATAACAGAAGCCACCTCTGATACCTTAAAGGAAATAGGAAGATTAATTTCCAATGAATGTAAAGGATTGCCGGTTGCCATTGCAGCTGTTGCTTGTAGTTTGAAGGGAAAAACTGAGACGGTATGGAGGGTTGCATTGAATAAATTGAGACATTCTAAGCCAATAAATATTGAAAGAGGTTTGACTGATCCCTACAAGTGCCTGCAGTTGAGCTATGATAATTTAGATACTAAAGAAGCTAAATCACTTTTCCTGTTGTGCTCTGTGTTTCCTGAAGATTTTGAAATTCAAATTGAAAATTTAACAAGATGTGCAATAGGATTAGGTGTAGTTGGAGAAGTTGACTCATATGAAGAGGCAAGGAGTGAAGTGATTGCAGCTAAAATTAAGCTTGTTAGTTGTTGTTTATTGTTGGATGCAGATCATGAACGTGTCAAAATGCATGACATAGTTCGTGATGTGGCCCACATAATAGCAAAAGATGAGAATAAGATGATGAAGTGTGAAGTGGAGAAAGATGTTAGAGTGGAACAAAATTCTGTAAGATATCTATGGTGTGTGAAATTTCCAAATGATTTGGATTGCTCCAATCTTGAGTTTTTATACTTAGAGACAAAGATGAAAGAATTTGATGGAATTTTCAAAAGAATGGGAATGCTCAAAGTTTTGATTCTTCAAAACGATGAGGATGGAAGAACACCATTGTCAACAATATCTTTCGAAACATTAACAAATCTTCGTTGTCTATTCATTGAGAATTATGAATTGAGCGACTTCTCATTTTTTGGCGGTATGAAGAATCTTCAAAGTCTCTCGTTATATAATTGTTTACTGCCTTCATTTCCTGAATTACAAACCGATGTTGCAATTACACTAAAATTGTTGGAGTTGAAAGGATGTGACATTAAATTGAAGAATTTTGAAGTGATGAAGAGAATCCCGCTTTTGGAAGAGTTGTACATCATTGAAATTGAAGGACAATGGTGGGATGCTGACAGTGAAGACAATATTGAATTCTTTAAGACGTTTAGCAAAGGTATGGAATTGTATTAGGATCTTATAGTTTTGAGGATTTTGATGTTAGAGATATTTACATTGATGGCAGAACTTTATTACTTAACCATTTTGACATATCAAATGAGGTAATAAAGGGTTTGGCAAAAAGAGCAAAGGATCTATTTGTGGGAACTATTCATGGAGGTGCAAAAAATATCATCCCTGATATATTTCAAATTGAAGGAGGAGGTTTGGATGAGTTGAATAAGTTGGAGATACATAATTCTGAAGAGTTAGAATGTTTGATTGACACTCGTAGTCACTCGAGTGAGGTGGTAACTCTCTTCTCCAAGTTGCATACGCTTGGAATTGAGAACATGAGAAATCTAAGAGTTATATGGCATTGTTTTCTTCCTGCCAATGGATCTTTTGAGAACTTAGAGAAGCTGTATTTAAGTGATTGTCCACGACTGACATCTCTCTTCACGTATGTTGTTGCTCGAAGTTTGGTAAAATTGAAAATATTAAAAATATCAAGATGTGATGAACTGAAGTATATATTAGCAGATGATGACAAAACGGAGGAAGGTGAAGATGAATTCACCACAGGGCATCCTGTACAAATTTTCCAAAATCTGCAGGATGTACAGATAAATAGCTGTCGAGAATTAAAACATATATTCCCAGCCAACATTGTTGGAGGGTTAGGTCAATTGAAAGTGCTCATGATAGAAGAATGTGACAAGCTAGATCAAATAATTGGAGATATTGTTCCATCAACAGACCGTGATAAACTAATAAAGGAAGGTTATATATTGTTTCATCAAATAATTATAGTTACATTACATGGTATTCCTTAGTTAAAAATGGTGACACATGTAGCTTCGAACTTATATATTGTTTCATTGCGATGTTATTTTCCGTTAGTAAGGTTCAAACTCGAGACACTACTGATCTACGTTTACTTAAATCAATTACTTATTAATACACTACAAGCAAAATTGGTCTCATTTAAAATTATAGACAATTATATTTGCATGTGAAGTTGTTTGTCAAATTTAAAATTATTTTAAGGAAACTGTCTTATACTATTATTTTAGTTCCTAGAAACCAATATTTTTTTAATTTATAATTGCTTTTCAGGAACTCTATCCAGCCCTCGAGGCCTTAAGATAAAACGTTGTGGGAAGTTAGGCTCAATTTTTACAACATCTATAGCTAAGACCCTAACTTCTTTGGAAGAATTGTTCATAAAAGACTGCAAAAGTTTGACGGATATAGTAACTCACGAAAGGGTCAATAAAAATCAGGAGGAAAGCATTGTTGAGGTTGAGCCTGATTGTCAGAGTGATATTTCAATCTTCCAAAGTTTGAAAAAGCTACATATCCGTGATTGTGAGTTATTGGAGGGTATATTCCCTGTTTCTTTTGTTGGAGAATTGAATGATATAACAAATAAAGAGGCTGCTGATTTGAAAGACTTCTCTAGTCGAAATAATACTCAAATTGAGCTTCCTGCTTTACAAGTACTTGAACTTCGTCGTATTGTTGGTAGTTATGATGTGATATGTCCATCTTTAAGAACACTATCATTGGATATTGGGAGATATGTTGGGTTTTTCAACATAAATTGTTCAAGCGATGCTTCAGAAGCTACAAAAAGGAATTCTATTGCATTCAAGGTATGAAAAACCATCATTTACATTGTTTCTATCTTTGTGAATTTACAAAAATTAATCTAAATATTTGAATTTCAAGATGATGTTGTGTAAAAAGTAATAAATGGTCTTACATGCCCTGCCACTTACTAGTGACCTGAGTTCATATCAATAGCTGCAACATAAATTTTTAATATGTAAGTATTGAGATAGATTAACTTTGGAAAATTATTTTTTTAATAGACTAAACAGAGAGCAATTATTTTTGCGAAGAAACAAGTGAATCTAAATAATTATAGACATGGCTTAAACTTTTATCTATACGAACAATACGATAGAAATGGAATACGTTAATAATCAGAGTTAAAATAATATTTAGTTTGGTTTAAGAAGTATTTTGGTGTATAAATTGCAGATATCGAACTCAGATTTTGATCCGCCGGTTGAAAGTGTTGAATGTCTTTCAAAACAACCACATGGTTTGAACTTGATTATTATGACACACAATATTAGAGAGATTGAACTGACAGGCTTTGATATGGCAAAGTACCTTTTTAAACTGTCCATTGCTTCATCATTCATGATGTTGGAAACTTTGAGTATTGAGCATTGTGGTGGACTTGAGTACATTATAGACACTGATGATGAATATGGCAAAGAGAATATGAAAGCTATCTTTCCCAACTTAAAACAGCTCTCAGTGTATAACTGTTTCGAATTGAAATATATTTTTGGGCAATATGACGTAGCTAATAAGGATTATAAGGAGATTCATATTCAATTCTCAGCATTGGAAATACTCTCTCTTCGTTATCTACGAAACTTCGTTAGCATTTGTTCTACCCACACTCTCACTGTGACGTGGCCATCTTTGAAGGACTTTAATTGTTACGAATGTTTGTATCCATTTTATGGTTCAAGAGAGGCTATTATCACAAGTACGAAGGTAGTCTTGTCTTTTTTTTCTTTTTATGATTATTAATTAATTTTTCTTTTTTCGTTTATGTTTTTACATTTGCTCTTAATGTCCTACAGGATCCGAAAGGGATTCAGAACCATCTCCCCACTTTGCAAACTATAAACATAATGGATTCTGATGCAGAACGTATTTTTTGGGTGGGTCCCAACAATTCACTTACTCCCCAACATCTTACCACATTAGAAATAAGGAAATGTGAAAAGTTGGAAGTAATCTTTCCAAAGTCTGTTGTAAGATTCTTACCAGAGTTGAAGCTTTTGAAGACATGGAAATGCAAAGAATTAAGAGAAATAATTGAAGGGGATAGAAATTTGTCTAATATTCTTTCTCCTCAACCATGCTTCCCAAAACTAGAAGCATTGCAGGTTGATCATTGTCACAAGTTGAAAAGATTATTCTCTGTATCTGCTTCTAATGACCTTCCCAATCTTCATCTTCTGGCCATAAATGGAGCCAATGAACTGGAAGAGCTTGTTGGATGTAAACAAGGAAAGATTAAAGTTGAGCTTCCAAGACTCAAACTTTTAATATTTACGCATCTGGAAAACTTCAGTCAAGAGATTGAATTGCATAATGTAAAGAATTGCATTGTCTACAAATGTCCAAAACTCTCTTTGACTTCAACAACTTCTCTTCGAAAGCTCCTTGAAGATTTTCCTCACAAAGGTAAATACCATATAAAGTCTTCAAATTTAAACTATCACAGTATGGAAATGAGGTAACTCTCCTATTAATCTATTACAATTTAGTTAATCTATCCTAGTGTACTGTTACAGTTTATTAATGTTTAATTTTTTTTATGATATGAAGAAATATTAAATAATTGTATATCAACTAAATGTTTTGAATCCGTTGATTCTAACTACACAATCCACAACTAAAGTTGCTAATTCGTTCACAAAATATGATCACATTTGAAATAAGTCTTCTATAAGTATATTGACATGGTTTGAGACAATTCGTCCCTTAATTTGTAAACAGTTTTACCTAAAGAAAATATATATATTTACAAATTCATTATTTCACTCAGAGGACGGTTTGAAATTCCCAACCGAGTACTCACCAGAGTTTTTTAAAATAAGAACATTAACATAATTTTTGGTGCAAGACTTTTAATTTTAGGTTCTAGGAATTTTAGTTATGAAAACACTGTTGTAAAGGGTACTATCCTTAAGACGTAGAGTCGCCACTTTATTTTGATGGGTGTAAAAAAAATTCCTATAATCAAACTTTTTATTTCTTTATTTGATTTTTAATTGTAATAATGATCTATCATGGAAAGTTGAGGTGTATTCCCTTTTGTTATGTTTTTTATTTTCACGTTAATTCCCTTATATATCTTTGTACAGATTTCATATACACTGAACTTGGTAGTTGGACATTTGATGACATCCTATCAGACATATATCAAGAATATTCACAGGTCAGAACCAACCAATCTATGAATATAAATAAAAAAATTTAATAGCCTATTCTGTCTCATTATTAGAATAACATTTTTCAATTTAACGTACAAATTTGATCTCCTTTTTATTAAAACAAATCAATGTAATCCATTAAAATTAATGTACCATTAAAATTCTTAAAGTAAATCATCTTTGGTAGATCAACAAAAGTAATTTAACAGGAAATGAATGGTTTGTATATACTACTTAAAACTAAGGAATGAACAAAGAAAATTGTTATTGTCCCTTGATTTTGTAATATAAAGACTAACTCCTAACTTGCTTGTGCAATATTTCAAAAGAAAGTTGGTGTATGAGGAATGAAAGAGGGAAGGAGGTTTTCCATACCAATATGCACTTGAAGAAGCAATAGTAATAGTAATATGGCTCCTTTCAAACTTTAGAACCACTCAATCGTATTTTTTCAATTTGTAATACACAGGAGATTGGGGATGTAGGAAATGAGAGCATTAAAGAGGGCCCTTTAGTTGAAGACATTGGCATTGAAGGTGGCGTTGCAACTCACGTTGAGTCTGGTGGTGAGGACAAACTTGCGCTAGATTCCAAGGTAGTTGAACAAGATGATAAATTGAATGAAGGCAAGGCAGGAACAGTGGCAAGCCAAGGAATCCAAGTACAAGAAGGGTTGAACCTTTTACATAAACAAGAAGGAATAGATGTTGTTCCTAACAACAATATTGACATTTCTTCAGGTTTCTAATTTCTTATTTTCTCGTTTCCATCCTATATTTCCATATCACCTTCTCAAACATTTTACAGCTTCTGCAGATATCCGTACAAGATTGGGAGCATATAAACATTTTGTTGATCTGGATGATGCACAGATTTCTCTTCTGGTGGAGGGAATAACAACATATCCTCATCTCTGGAATGCTTCCAAGAAGTTTAGTGAGCGCTTTCAAGCTTGGAGGTTGAAAATTTTGGCAGATATGTTGTTGTTCCTGCAGAAGGAAAGGGTCCATAGTGTTATTCCTCAGAGAGAAAAAGAGTTCCATAAACTATGTGAAGAAGCTATTGAAGTTGGATTTGAGAGTTCGTGGGTAGAGGAAATGCGTCAACGTGTTGTGGCGAGGGATCCTAAGCTGGAAGAGGACATTGCTAAGAGACAAATATATGACAATTCTATGAGGTATGACTATTTTGTTAGATGAGTATACGTTTGGTGAATTTTTACAAGATTGATAGCATCAGTTTGAGTTTTTTTGTTCTCTGGCAAGCAATTTAAGTTTGTTACACAGGTGTAGTAGTGGGGACATGGTACGAGATTCCCAGGCTGTTGAAGAAGGTGATGGGCCTAAGATTCGCTTGGAAGAAGGTTCTGACTTGGTTGATGAAGAAGGTGAAATACGTGTTGTTTCTATTGACCACATTGTGGCTCCGAGAAATGAAGAACTAGAGCAGGAATTTGTTGCAGAAGTTTCCACTTCAGAAATACCAAGAATAACAACATCATTAACAAACTCGCAAACAGTTGAAAAGCCAACACCCTCAAATGTGAGTCTAATAAATCTTTTTATGAGTATTGGATGAGACTATTGTTATTTTACACCTTTTTATTACTTTGTTAAGGCATTGGTGGACACACAGCAGACTAGTGAACCGTGTTTGATGGAGCGGAAAAAACCACTTGCTGAAATTCCTAAGGTAAATGGCAAACAAAAATACCATAAATTATTTTAAATTAATATGCATGTGCACTTAACCCTGCTAGTATAGGTCAGAAGTCAAGTCTGCAACTTATTACACCAAAGCTACATATCATTCGTTCTTGCGCAGAGTATTGATCAAGTTGCTGTAGAGGAAACCATCGCAAAGAACACCAATATGGCAGCTTCATCAATTCGTTCCGAATCCGGCACCTCTAAGTTGGATCCAACAGTTACTTTACAACGTAAATCACATTCACATGTAAGTTTATTTTATGCAATTCACATTTCCAACATATTTGGTCAGAATAAAAATGATGTTACCATTCTCAAGGTCTAAAGTATAAGACTAAAGTCCTACATGGGATGGAAATAATAAACATCATATAAGAAAAAAGATTTATAAATTTATTGTGTTGAGATTTGAGTTGAAAGTAGTGTTAATACTTTATGTAGGTTAGACTAAGTTCACATTTATATAATATCTCCTTAATATTTCCCTCGAAGAAAAAAAAGATCACATTTTAACTTTTACTTGCACTTATATGAGTCGTCCAAATTGGTGTTAAGAAACTCAATGCTTTGCAACTATTGTAGCTTGAAGCTAACGTCTTTTCTGTTATATTTTCTTCTTATTCCTCCCAGAGGGAAATTAAGAGCAGTCAAATTGAGGTACGCATTGCTAAAGAAAGTGAAGGCCATCCTAAAATCATTCAAGACTTTGAGGCCAATGATATCACGAGTTTATTTGCACCAATTGTTGTGGGGAAAGAGGGTGAAGATAAGCTAGTTGGAAAGACCCTTGCTGAGTTAGAAAAGTATCTGAAGATGTCTCTGAAGGATATAGTTAGCTCTGAGACTAACAGCCTTCGTCTTTTGTTTGCTCTTAATTTCCTGTCCAACCTTCCTTTCAAAGATGTCAAAGTATCAGATGGACTCAAACATATTATAGACACTATGCACCGACACTTGCCAAGCATTCTATTCTCCTTTAAGCAAGGCTTTGCCACCACTGACAAGTTGGCAGAACTTGAAGCTCGTGCATAAAGAGAATGGGCCAGACTTGTAAAGAGCGAGCCCAATGGCTTCAACCCAAAACGCACCCACTAATACCAAAACGCAAAACTCACTTGCGTTAGAAGATCCCTCGCAATCAGATGGTAGGTGGCTGGCAACGTGGGACGCATCTCGTGAATGGAAAGGAAGGTTCTAGGGCTTCCATGGAAACCGGTCGTCGGAGCAAGCAGCTGTCTTCACCGGAGACGATGGGAGAGAAGACCGAAAAGAAGAAGAGGAAAGGCACGATTTAAAGGTTAGTGAAAGAGATCTCTGTTAGCTCTTTAGAAGAAAAGAATGTCTAATATTATTGCTTGAGTATTGTACGTTCTTACAGAGTTGAATGTTAAGGGGAAAACTCTATTTATAGAGTTACGAAGGGGAAGGGAAAATAACTGAAAACAGAAAGCTAACCTAACACGTAACCTAACTTGATTACTGTATTTGAAAACAGTAATCTATTTAACCAATAATACTTAATAGCCTCCCCTCAAGCTGGATGGTGTATAGTTGCCAGTCCAAGCTTGGGAACAATAGATTTGAACCGAACACGGTGAGGAAACTTGGTAAATATGTCTGCTAGTTGTTCATCTGAGCGAATGGGGAGAAGATGTAAAAGATTAGCTTGCACCTTTTCACGAACAACATGGCAGTCAAGCTCTATATGCTTGGTTCTTTCGTGAAAACTCTGATTATGGGCTATATGTCGGGCAGATTTGTTGTCACAGTATAGGGCTGGGATCCCAGCTTCCTTGATCTGTAAGTCCTCTAAGAGATAGTGTATCCATTGTAGCTCACAAGTAGTGGCTGCCAAAGCACGATATTCAGCCTCAGTGGAGGATCTGGAAACAGTGCTCTGTTTTTTTGATTTCCAAGAGATGAGTGATGACCCGAGGAAGACGCAAAAACCTGTAGTGGACCTCCTACTGGTGGGGCAGGTTGCCCAATCTGAATCACTGAAGGCCTTTAGCTGTATGGGAGAATCAGCTGGGAATAATAGTCCTTCTGAGGGTTTAGACTTAATGTACCTAAGAACATGTTGAATAGCCCGATAATGGTAGTAAGTTGGAGATTGCATAAATTGACTCAATAAATTAATAGAGAAACACAAATCAGGTCTAGTGTTAGTGAGATAGAGCAACTTCCCTATTAATCTTCGGTATGAGGTTGGATCTTTCAAATAGCTATCAGTTTTGTATAGGGTGCTCGTGTCACTCAAAAAAGGGGTTGAACAGGGCTTGCAACTCTGCATTCCTGTCTCCTCAAGTATGTCTAAGGCATATTTTCTTTGAGACAAATGAATTCCTTTCTGGGACCTTGCCACCTCCAATCCTAGGAAATATTTGAGTTCTCCTAGATCTTTTACTTGGAACCGGTTATGCAAAAGGCTCTTTATGTGATTAATTTCTGTCATAGAATTCCCTGCTAGTATGATGTCATCAACATAAACAAGTAGGGCTGTGAAACCAGTAGGTGTCCCTTTGATGAAGAGAGAATGATCACTCTTTGACTGTATATAGCTAACAGAGGTAAGAAAAGTGGACAACTTTTCAAACCATTGTCTACTAGCTTGCTTTAGGCCATATAATGACTTAGTGAGTTTGCAGACTTGGCCTTCCTTTTGAATATTAAGACCAGGAGGTGGCTCCATGTAGACTTCCTCATTTAAGTCTCCATGAAGGAAGGCATTATTCACATCCAGTTGATGTAAAAACCAGTTTTTAGAAGCTGCCAGCGCAATTAGTAGTCTAACGGTAGTTAGCTTGGCAACGGGAGAGAAGGTGTCTAAATAATCTATCCCTTCTTGCTGGGTGTAGCCCTTAGCAACTAGACGGGCCTTGTACCTTTCTATGGTGCCATCAGCCCTGTATTTAATCTTGTATACCCATCTGCACCCAATGGCAGTTTTCCCTTGAGGAAGCTGTGTGAGAAACCACGTGTTGTTATCCTGCAAGGCTTTTATTTCCTGGTGCATTGCCTCTGCCCATTCACTTACATCTTTGGCCTCATTGTAAGAGTGGGGCTCACTGTTAGCAGTGATAGCCATGGTATATCTTGAATGCTTTTCTGTCAGGGAATCACAACATAATAGATTAGAAATGGGGTAAGGGGTTGTAAACTTATTTTCCATAGACAAGGATTGATTAACCTGGTGGATGTAGTCATCTAGATATCTTGGAGGTTTTCTGATCCTGTCAGATCTCCTGTATCCGTGATCCCCTTCATCGTTATCAATCTCATTATCAATGCTATTCTCTTCGACAATGTCATGCTGTATTTCTTCTTCTGCAAACCTTTCATAATTATTAGAGGTAGAATTGCCTAAGGAATCATTAAGAAAGGCAATTCTGTCAACTTCTTCACCATCCACTCTTATGTTGTTCTGCTGATCCTTCCAAGGAAAAACATCTTCATAAAAAATAACGTTCCTACTTATAAACAGCTCTCTAGTATTGATGTCAAGGACAATATAACCCTTGACTCCACTTTTGTATCCAAGGAAAATTCCTTTCCTTGCTCTTGGATCAAGTTTGCTCCGGCCAGCTGCAAGGGTGGAAGCAAAACAGAGGCATCCAAAAGTTTTTAAATCTAAATAAGTGGGGGGAACATCGTAGATGCGATCATGAGGGGTTTTGTTGTTAAGAATGGGAGTAGGCAATCTGTTTATTAGGTATACAGCATGGCTAACAGCATAAGACCAATAGGCATTAGGTATACTGGATTGGAACATAAGGCTACGGGTGACATTTAAAATGTGTTGGTGCTTACGTTCAACAACTGAATTCTGCTCAGGGGTCTCAACACAACTAGTTTGATGACTAATACCATGTAAGTTATAGAAGTTGACACAGTTGAATTCAGGTCCGTTATCAGTTCTAACAGTCTTAATAATTTTACCAAACTGATTCTTAATCTTGATAATAAAATTCTGTAATAAGTCTCTAGTTTGGCCCTTATTGTTCATCAAAAAAATCCATGTATGTCCCCTATAATCATCAACAATAGTAAAAAAGTATTTATGTCCATGAACAGAAGAAATAGAATAAGGACCCTAGATATCACAGTGAATCATCTCAAAACATTCAGTATTTGAAAACAGTAATCTATTTAACCAATAATACTTAATAGTGCAGATGAGGTGACCATTAAAAAGAATTTCTATGATGAAGTTCAACGGAAGGAAGTAGTTTTGAAGCAAAAAATCATTAGGTTGAAGGAAGAAATAAGAGTTTGTGAGGTTGCCTTATCATCTCTGGAGGAGGAAAAAAATAAATGCATTGCGGAAACTGTAGAATACAAAACAGAGCTTGAAAATGCGAGGAAAGACGAATCTCAAATGTTGGAGGTGGCTCATAAATGGTCAGTTCTGTGTAGTGAATATGAGCTCAATCGCATGGCTGCTACAAATCGCTCGTGAGGGTTTTCGTTGTTCATTATTATTAAGGTTAATGTCTTATGTTTTTTCTAGTGGTTTATGCTTCAATAAGGTAGCTTGGTCCTAAATTAACTTAATGTGCACCCTACCCATCAGCCAATACCACTCATCATATAGTTTCAGTTCACTTTCCAAATTTCGATTGTTCTATTTTGCTATCTTATTTGTTGTGTAAGAGGTTGTTCTTCGTAAAACAGACAAAATAAGTGTTGTGATAAATGAAAAAACTATTTGTTCTTTTATGTAACTCAGTGATCAAATACATCTCATTTTTTCTTCAAAATTACAGAAACCATTTTTTTTCCTTTCTTCAATGAGTGTCTTATGTCTTCTCTGTAGGGACTTCCAATTGTATCGTTGTCCTTTTGTAATACTTTATTTCAGCCGTCGCAAGAGTGGTTTTCGTTTCCACTTCTATTTCCTCCCTCATCGCCACCAACACCGCCATCTTCGACAGCGACCTCGCCGCCTAACTCGCCGCCTAACTCGCCGCCTAACTCGCCGCCGCTGGATATAGGGACTGGACACAGGAGACTCTGTATAGAGGAAGAATGAGAGGATAAAACTTATATTTCACCAAATTCTATAGGGTGCAGGTAGAATAAATGTAGGTGTAGGAAGAAAAAGCCTGAGAACCTGCTGAATCAAGAGTCCAACCAAGAATAAGCAAACTCAAAACAATAATAAAAGAAAAATAAGATTTATAACAAGTGTAACGTCATAAATTATTAAAAAAATTTCACTTATTTCAAATTAATTATTGAGAATAAGAAAAATAAAATTTACCAATTGATTTGGAAAAGATTTATATTTATTGAATCAAAATAGATGAAACTTTAATCAATCTAAAAGAAGCATCATGTATACATTCTTAAAAAGTATGAAAAAAATTTCAAGCTTATTTGATATATATAAAGTTTTCGGCACGTTATTGTTTCCATAAAACTTGGACAATGTACCTTAATTAAATTAATAAAGATTCTCATTAAGAATATTAATGGATGTTTCTTAATGATTATTCCAAAAGACCTTATCACTAATTCATTGCTCACATATAAAGTTGTCTTTGAAAGGTCGGACGAATAAATTTTTTAACATAAAACACTTTGCACAATAATAAAGCTCGTTATCTTTGAAAGGGGAAGATTCAACAAAATTGTTCATCTTCTTAATATAATCTAAATATTAATAATGAAACCTCTTCATATGGTAAAAAACACTAAAGGAGACAAAGAAAAGATATATGAGCATCATTATTATTAAACTTGAAAAATAAAAGTACAAACAGAAGAACTATTGAACTATGTAAAAAGAGAAAACTGAAAAGTGAACAAAATTATTAACAATGGTATCATAACTATCTGATTCATCCAGCAATAAAAGAAATCTTATATTATTTCTTTCATCACTTCCTTTTTAGATTATGAAACAATGGACACTCTGTATCCTTTTTACCTCTCTTTACTGAAAGAATAAAACGTAGTAATGTGGATATTTTGATGTGAAAATTTTATGTCAGTAGCAAACTGGCAATTATCAAAAGTACAGGTTTTACATTCTGAAAATTTCTTTGTTCAAATGTATGCAGAGAAAATACATTTTAGTATATGCTTATTCACTCAGAATGATCATTTTATGCTTGCAACCTCTGTAAATATTAGTCATTATTTACAACAATAAATATTTTATATCAACATAATAACAAAAACTAAGATAGAAGAAAATAGTAAAATCAAATACAGCCTACAAATATTACTGATTTCCTAACCATTTTCTTTCTGTTACTCTTAATTTTTTATCACATATCTGCAGGGATTGCTTCATTGAGAAATTGCTAGAATAGGGAAGGAAGAACCTTGTAACAACTATCAAACTGCAGAGACATGACTGCTCTTTCTATTTTAGAGTAGTTATTGATCAATTTTAGAGTAGTTATTGTAACAGCTATCAAACTGCAGGACAAACACTTTTTTCTTTTTCGATAAAAAACTATTACAAAACTTAGTAGCAGTATCTCTTCCTTCACAATTGACGATTCCTAAGTAATTTATGTATACTTATATTATATATTTTTACTACATTAAAAATTATTAATATACAATATAACAAAATGAGTATATATATATATATATATATATATATATATATATATATATATATATATTGCTATATTGAAAGAATTTATTTGAGAATTTGAAAGATAGTATCAGAAAATAGGGATTAATGATGTTTAAATCAGTCTACGAAAATGTGTATATATTAAATGCCTTTTAACCTGTCTTTACACTTCCATCTCAAGTCTAAAACTTTTATTTAAAACGTCTCTTCCTCAGTGCTTCAAAAACCTTTCATGCCCTTTTCTTTTCCCTTAACCCCCTGGCAATAAATTTCCCTTTTTCCAGATTTTCTCCCTGAGGTATGATAAAGATCACCTTAAAAATTGAGGTAATAACGTCTCTGTCTCACCACCTTGTTTCTATCATCTTCTTCAACTCTCTTTATTACATCCCAATTAATACCATGAAATAAAAACAGTTTCATTCGACAAAATTGATAGAAAAAACGGTGCAATTTCCCCCTTCTATGTACTTATACCT
>NC_142173.1:44758430-44826024 GCF_029865625.1 Vigna umbellata
AAGTCGACGAAGTGGACGAAGAGGAGGAAGTGACAAAGTGGGGGAAGTGGACGAAGTCGAAGAAGTGGACGAAGTGGGCGAAGTGGTCGAAGTGAAGGAAGTGGAGGAAGTGGAGGAAGTCGACGAAGTAGACGAAGTGGATAAAGTGAAGGAAGTGGACGAAGAGGACGAAGTGGAGGAAGTGGAGAATGTGGACGATGTGGACGAACTTGACGAAGTGGAGGAATTGGACGAACTTGACGAAGTGGAGGAAATGGACGAAGTGGACGAAGGTGACGAAGAGGAGGAAGTTGAGAACGTGGACAAAGTGGAGGAAGTCAAAGAACTGGACGAAGTGGAGGAAGTGGATGAAGTTGACGAAGTGGCCGAATTTGACGAAGTTGACGAAGTGGAGGAAGTGGACGAAGTGGACGAAGTAGAGGAAGTGGAGGAAGTGGAGGAACTTGACGATGTGGACGAAATGGACGAAGTGCACGAAGTTGACGAAGTGGACGAAGTTGACGAAGTGGACGAAGTGGACGAAGTTGCCGAAGTGGACGAAGTGGACCAAGTGGACGAAGTGGACAAAGTGGAGAACTTGACGAAGTGGAAAAAGTGGAGGAAGTGGAGGAAGTGGATGAAGTTGACGAAGTGGCCGAATTTGACGAAGTTGACGAAGTGGACGAAGTGGAGGAATTGGAGGAAGCGGAGGAAGTGGACGAAGTTGACGAAGTGGACGAAATGGACGAAGTGCACGAACTTGACGAAGTGGACGAAGAGGAGGAAGTGAATGAAGTGGACAAAGTGGACGAAGTGGACGAAGTTGCCGAAGTGGACAAACTGGACGAAGTGGAGGAAGTGGACGAACTTGACGAAGTTGACAAAATGGACGAAGTGGAGGAAGGGGACGAAGTCGACGAAATGGACGAAGTGGACGAAGTGGACGAAGTGGACAAAGTGGAGTAAGTGGAGGAATTGGAGGAAGTGGATGAACCTGACGAAGTTTACGAAGTGGAGGAAGTGGAGGAAGTGGACGAAGTGGACGAAATAGAGGAAGTGGACGAAGTGCACGAACTTGACGAAGTGGACAAAGTGGATGAAGTGGAGGAAGTGGATGAAGTTGACGAAGTGGACGAAGTGGACAAAGTGGACGAAGTGGGCAATGTGGAGGAAGTGGAGGAAGTTGACGAAGTTGATGAAGTGGACGAAGTAGACGAAGTGGACAAAGTGGAGGAAGGGGAGGAAGTGAAGGAAGTGTAGGAAGTGGAGGAAGTGGAGAAACTTGACGAAGTGGACGAAATGGACGAAGTGGACGAAGTTGACGAGGTGGACGAAGTGGACGATGTTGACGAAGGGGAAGTGGAAGAAGTGGACGATGTTGAAGAAGTGGAGGAAGTGGTCGAAGTTGACGAAGTGGACGAAGTGGAAGAAGTTGATGAAGTGGAGGAAGTGGAGGAAGTGGACGAAGTGGATGAAGGGGACGAACTTGACGAAGTTTACGAAGTGGAGGAAGTGGAGGAAGTGGAGGAAGTGGAGGAAGTGGACGAAGTGGACGAAATAGAGGAAGTGGACTAAGTGCACGAACTAGACGAAGTGGACGAAGTGGATGAAGTGGATGAAGCGGACGAAGCGGACGAACTTGACGAAGTGGACGAAATGGAGGAAGTGGAAGAACTGGACGAAGTGGAGGAAGTGGACGAAGTTGACGAAGTGGACGAAGTTGACGACGTTGACGAAGTGGACGAAGTGGAGGATGTGGACGAAGTGGATGAAGGGGACGCAGTTGACAAAGTTTACGAAGTGGAGGAAGTGGAGGAAGTGGACGAAATAGAGGAAGGGGACGAAGTGCACGAACTTGACGAAGTGGAGGAAGTGGATGAAGTTGACGAAGTGGCCGAAGTGGACAAAGTGGACGAAGTGGGCGATGTGGTGGAAGAGGAGGAAGTTGACGAAGTTGATGAAGTGGACGAAGTAGACGAAGTGGACAAAGTTGAGGAAGGGGAGGAAGTGGAGGAAGTGTAGGAAGTGGAGGAAGTGGACGAACTTGACGAAGTGAACGAAATGGACGAAGTGGACGAAGTTGACGAAGTGGATGAAGTGGACGATGTTGACGAAGGGGAACAAGTTCAGGAAGTGAATGAAGTGGAGGAAGTGCAAGAAGTGGACGATGTTGAAGAGGTGGAGGAAGTGGTCGAAGTTGACGAAGTGGACGAAGTGGAAGAAGTTGATGAAGTGGAGGAAGTGGAGGAAGTGGAGGAAGTGGATGAAGGGGACGAACTTGACGAAGTTTACGAAGTGGAGGAAGTGGTGGAAGTGGACGAAGTGGACGAAATAGAGGAAGTGGAGGAAGTGGAAGAACTGGACGAAGTGGAGGAAGTGGACGAAGTTGACGAAGTGGACGAAGTGGATGAAGGGGACGAACTTGACAAAGATTACGAAGTGGAGGAAGTGGACGAAGTGGACGAAGTGGACGAAATAGAGGAAGTGGACGAAGTGCACGAACTTGACGAAGTGGACAAAGCGGATGAAGTGGAGGAAGTGGATGAAGTTGACGAAGTGGACAAAGTGGACGAAGTGGGCGATGTAGAGGAAGTGGAGGAAGTTCACGAAGTTGATGAAGTGGACGAAGTAAAAGAAGTGGACAAAATGGAGGAAGGGTAGGAAGTGGAGGAAGTGTAGGAAGTGGAGGAAGTGGACGAACTTGACGAAGTGGACGAAATGGACGAAGTTGACGAAGTGGACGAAGTGGACGATGTTGACGAAGGGGAAGAAGTTCAAGAAGTGAATGAAGTGGAGGAAGTGCAAGAAGTGGACGATGTTGAAGAACTGGAGGAAATGGTCGAAGTTGACGAGGTGGACGAAGTGGAAGAAGTTGATGATGTGGAGGAAGTGGACGAAGTGGATGAAGGGACGAACTTGACGAAGTTTACGAAATGGAGGAAGTGGAGGAAATGGAGGAAGTGGACGAAGTGCACGAAGTGCACGAGGTGGACGAAGTGCACGAAGTGCACGAGGTGGACGAAGTGGACGAAATAGAGGAAGTGGACGAAGTGCACGAACTTGACGAAGTGAACTTGACGAAGTGGAGGAAGTGGATGAAGTTGACGAAGTGGACGAAGTGGACAAAGTGGACGAAGTGGAGGAAGTGGGCAATGTGGAGGAAGTGGAGGAAGTTGACGAAGTTGATGAAGTGGACGAAGTAGACGAAGTGGACAAAGTGGAGGAAGGGGAGGAAGTGAAGGAAGTGTAGGAAGTGGAGGAAGTGGAGAAACTTGACGAAGTGGACGAAATGGACGAAGTGGACGAAGTTGACGAAGTTGACGAGGTGGACGAAGTGGACGATGTTGACGAAGGGGAAGTGGAAGAAGTGGACGATGTTGAAGAAGTGGAGGAAGTGGTCGAAGTTGACGAAGTGGACGAAGTGGAAGAAGTTGATGAAGTGGAGGAAGTGGAGGAAGTGGACGAAGTGGATGAAGGGGACAAACTTGACGAAGTTTACGAAGTGGAGGAAGTGGAGGAAATGGAGGAAGTGGACGAAATAGAGGAAGTGGACTAAGTGCACGAACTAGACGAAGTGGACGAAGTGGATGAAGTGGATGAAGCGGACGAAGCGGACGAACTTGACGAAGTGGACGAAATGGAGGAAGTGGAAGAACTGGACGAAGTGGAGGAAGTGGACAAAGTTGACGAAGTGGACGAAGTTGACGACGTTGACGAAGTGGGAAGTGGACGATGTTGAAGAAGTGGAGGAAGTGGTCGAAGTTGACGAAGTGGACGAAGTGGAAGAAGTTGATGAAGTGGAGGAAGTGGACGAAGTGGATGAAGGGGACGAACTTGACGAAGTTTACAAAGTGGAGGAAGTGGACGAAGTGGACGAGGTGCACGAAGTGGACGAAATAGAGGAACTGGACGAAGTGCACGAACTTGACGAAGTGGAGGAAGTGGATGAAGTGGATGAAGTTGACGAAGTGGACGAGGTGGACAAAGTGGACGAAGTGGATGAAGTGGACGAACTTGACGAAGTGGACGAAGTGGACGAAGTGCACGAAGTTGACGAAGTTGTCGAAGTGGACGAAGTGGACGAAGTTGACGAAGTGGACGAAGTGGAGGAAGTGAATGAAGTGGAGGAAGTGGAGGCAATGGACGATATTGAAGAAGTAGTAGAAGTGGACGAAAGGGAGGAAGTCGAGGAAGTGAACGAACTGGAGGAAGTGGACGAATTTGACGAAGTGGAGGAAGTGGAGGAAGTGGACGAAGTGGAGGAAGTGGACAATGTGGACGAAGTGGAAGAACTGGACGAAGTGAACGACGGGGACGAACTTGACGAAGTTGACGAAGTGGACGAAGTGGACGAAGTGGACGAAGTGGAGGAAATAGAGGAACTGGACGAACTTGACGAAGTGGACGAACTTGACGAAGTGGACGAAGTAAATGAAGTGGATGAAGTGGAGGAAGTGTAGGAAGTGGAGGAAGTGAACGAACTTGACGAAGTGGACGAAATGGACGAAGTTGACGAAGTGGACGAAGTGGACGATGTTGACGAAGGGGAAGAAGTTCAGGAAGTGAATGAACTGGAGGAAGTGCAAGAAGTGGACGATGTTGAAGAAGTGGAGGAAGTGGTCAAAGTTGACGAAGTGGACGAAGTGGAAGAAGTTGATGAAGTGGAGGAAGTGGAGGACGTGGTTGAAGGGGACGAACTTGACGAAGTTTACGAAGTGGAGGAAGTGGACGAAGTGGACGAAATAGAGGAAGTGGACGAAGTGCACGAACGTTACGAAATGGAGGAAGTGGATGAAGTGGAGGAAGTGGATGAAGTTGACGAAATGGACGAAGTGGACAAAGTGGACGAAGTGGAGGAAGTGGACGAACTTGACGAAGTGGACGAAATGGACGAAGTGCACGAAGTTGACAAAGTTGTCGAAGTGGACGAAGTTGACGAAGTGGACGAAGTGGAGGAAGTAAATGAAGTGGAGGAAGTTGAGGAAATGGACGATATTGAGGAAGTAGTAGAAGTGGACGAAAGGGAGGAAGTGGAGGAAGTGAACGAACTGGAGGAAGTGGACAATGTGGACGAAGTGGAAGAACTGGATGAAGTGGAGGACGCGGACGAACTTGACGAAGTTTACGAAGTGGAGGAAGTGGAGGAAGTGGAGGAAGTGCACGAAGTGGACGAAGTGGACGAAATAGAGGAAGTGGACGAAGTGCACGAACTTGACGAAGTGGAGGAAGTGGATGAAGTGGAGGAAGGGGATGAAGTTGACGAAGTGGACGAAGTGGACAAAGTGGACGAAGTAGAGGAAGTGGAGGAAGTGGAGGAAGTGGAGGAAGTGGAGGAAGTGGAGGAAGTGGAAGTAGTGGACGAAGTGGAGGAAGTGGACGAAGTTCACGAAGTGGACGAAGTGGAGGAAGTGAATGAAGTGGAGAAAGTGGAGGAAATGGACGATATTGAGGAAGTAGTAGAAGTGGACGAAAGGGAGGAAGTGGAGGAAGAGAACGAACTAGAGGAAGTGGACGAATTTGACGAAGTGGATGAAGTTGACGAAGTGGATGAATTGGATGATGTGGAGGAAGTGGAGGAAATGGACGATTTTGGTGAAGTGGAAGAAGTTCAGGAAGTGAATGGAGCGGAGGAAGTGCAAGAAGTGGACAATGTTGAGGAAGTGGAGAAAGTGGACGAAGTTGAAGAAGTGGACGAAGTGGAAGAAGTTGACGAGGTGGAGGAAGTGGACGAAGCGGACGAAGCGGACGAACTTGACGAAGTGGACGAAATGGACGAAGTGGAGGAAGTGGAAGCACTGGACGAGGTGGAGGAAGTGGACGAAGTTGACGAAGTGGACGAAGTTGACGACGTTGACGAAGTGGACGAAATGGACGAAGTGGAGGAAGTGGACGAAGTAGATGAAGGGGACGAACTTGACGAAG
Organism: Vigna umbellata; assembly: GCF_029865625.1. Classification (NCBI taxonomy): domain Eukaryota; kingdom Viridiplantae; phylum Streptophyta; class Magnoliopsida; order Fabales; family Fabaceae; genus Vigna; species Vigna umbellata. Next base: position 44,764,332 of record NC_142173.1, read on the forward strand.
TTTACGAAGTGGAGGATGTGGAGGAAGTGGACGAAATAGAGGAAATGGACGAAGTGCACGAACTTGGCGAAGTGGACGAAGTGGATGAAGTGGAGGAAGTGGATGAAGTTGACGAAGTGGACGAAGTGGACAAAGTGGACGAAGTGGGCGATGTGGAGGAAGTGGAGGAAGTTGACGAAGTTGATCAAGTGGACGAAGTAGACGAAGTGGACAAAGTGGAGGAAGGGGAGGAAGTGGAGGAAGTGTAGGAAGTGGAGGAAGTGGACGAACTTGACGAAGTGGACGAAATGGACGAAGTGGACGAAGTTGACGAAGTGGACGAAGTGGACGAAGTGGACGAAGTGGACGAAGTGGACGAAGACGAAGTGGACGATTTTGACGAAGAGGAAGAAGTTCAGGAAGTGAATGAAGTGGAGGAAGTACAAGAAGTGGACGATGTTGAAGAAGTGGAGGAAGTGGTCGAAATTGACGAAGTGGACGAAGTGGAAGAAGTTGATGAAGTGGAGGAAGTGGAGGAAGTGGATGAAGTGGATGAAGGGGACGAACTTGACGAAGTTTACGAAGTGGAGGGAGTGGACGAAGTGCACGAAGAGGACGAAATAGAGGAAGCGGTCGAACTGCACGAACTTGACGAAGTGGAGGAAGTGGATGAAGTGGAGGAAGTGGATGAAGTTGACGAAGTGGACGAAGTGGACAAAGTGGACGAAGTGGAGGAAGTGGATGAACTTGACGAAGTGGACGAAATGGACGAAGTTGACGAAGTTGTCGAAGTGGACGAAGTTGTCGAAGTGGACGAAGTTGACGAAGTGGACGAAGTGGAGGAAGTGAATGAATTGGAGGAAGTGGAGGAAATGGACGATATTGAGGAAGTAGTAGAAGTGGACGAAAGGGAGGAAGTGGAGGAAGTGAACGAACTGCAAGAAGTGGACGAATTTGACGAAGTGGAGGAAGTGGACGAAGTGGAGGAAGTGGACAATGTGGACGAAGTGGAAGAACTAAACGAAGTGGACGACAGGGATGAACTTGACGAAGTTGACGAAGTGGAGGAAGTGGAGGAAGTGGAGGAAGTGGACGAAGTGGAGGAAATAGAGGAAGTGGACGAACTTGACGAAGTGGACGAAGTGGATGAAGTGGAGGAAGTGGACGAAGTGGACGAAGTGGACGAAGAGGACGAAGTGGACGAAGTTGACGACGTGGACAAAGTTGACGAAGTGGAGGAAGTGGAAGAACTGGACGAAGTGGAGGAAGTGGAGGAAGTGGACGAAGCTGACAAATTGGACAAAGTGGAAGAGGTGGAGGAAGTGGAGGAACTGGACAAAGTTGACGAAGTGGACGAAATGGACGAAGTGGACGAAGTGGACGAAGTGGACAAAGTGGAGGAAGTGAATGAAGTGGAGGAAGTGGAGGAAACGGATGATGTTGAGGAAGTGGACGAAATGGAGGAAGTAGAGGAAGTGGAAGAACTGGAGGAAGTGGACGAAGTGGAGAATATCGACGAAGTAGAGGAAGTGGAAGAACTGGACGAAGTGGAGGAAGTGGACGAGGTTAACGAAGTGGACGAAGTGGAGGAGGAGGAGGAAGTGGACGAAGTGGAGGAAGTTGACGAAGTGGAGGAGGTGGAGGAAGTGGAGGAAGTGGACGAAGTAATCGAAGTTGACAAAGTGGACGAAGTTGACGAAGTGGAGGAAGTGGACGTAGAGGAGGAAGTGGAGGAGGTGGACGAAATGGAGGAAATGGAGGAACTGGACGAAGCGGACGAAGAGGACGAAGTAGACGAAGTGGACAAAGTGGACAAAGTGGAGGAAGTGGAGGAAGTGGACGAACTTGACGAAGTGGACGAAATGGACGAAGTGGACGAAGTGGACGCAGTGAACGAAGTAGACGAAGTGGACAAAGTTGACGAAGTGGAAGAAGTGGATAAAGTGAATGAAGTGGAGCAAGTAGAGGAAATGGACGATGTTGAGGAAGTGGTGGAAGTGGACGAAATTGAGGAAGTGGACGAACTTGACGAAGTGGAGGAAGTGGTGGAAGTGGTGGAAGTGGAGGAAGTAGACGAACTTGATGAAGTGGACGAAGTGCACGAAGTGGACGAATTTGACGAAGTGGAGGAAGTGGAGAATGTTGACGAGGTGGAGAAGGTGGAAGAACTAGACGAAGTGGACGACGTGGACGAAGTGGACGAAGTGGAGGAAGTGGAGGAAGTGGCCGAAGTGGACAAAGTGAAGTAAGTGGAGGAATTGGAGAAGTGGACGAACCTGACGAAGTTTACGAAGTGGAGGAAGTGGAGGAAGTGGACGAAATAGAGGAAGTCGACGAAGTGCATGAACTTGACGAAGAGGACGAAGTGGATGAAGTGGAGGAAGTGGATGAAGTTGACGAAGTGGATGAAGTGGGCGATGTGGAGGAAGTTGAGGAAGTTGACGAAGTTGATGAAGTGGACGAAGTAGACGAAGTGGACAAAGTGGAGGAAGGGGAGGAAGTGGAGGAAGTGTAGGAAGTGGAGGAAGTGGACGAACTTGACGAAGTGGACGAAATGGACGAAGTGGACGAAGTTGACAAAGTGGACGAAGTGGACGATGTTGACGAAGGGGAAGAAGTTCAGGAAGTGAATGAAGTGGAGGAAGTGCAAGAAGTGGACGATTTTGAAGAAGTGGAGGAAGTGGTCGAAGTTGACGAAGTGGACGAAGTGGAAGAAGTTGATGAAGTGGAGGAAGTGGAGGAAGTGGATGAAGGGGACGAACTTGACGAAGTTTACGAAGTGGAGGAAGTGGAGGAAGTGGACGAAGTGGACGAAGTGGACGAAATAGAGGAAGTGGACGAAGTGGACGAAGTGGATGAAGTGGACGAAGAGGATGAAGCGGACGAAGCGGACGAACTTGACGAAGTGGACGAAATGGAGGAAGTGGAGGAAGTGGAAGAAGTTGATGAAATGGAGGAAGTGGACGAAGTTGACGACGTTGACGAAGTGGACAAAGTGGAGGAAGTGGACGAAGTGGATGAAGGGGACGAACTTGACAAAGTTTACGAAGTGGAGGATGTGGACGAAATAGAGGAAGTGGACGAAGTGCACGAAGTTGACGAAGTGGACGAAGGGGAGGAAGTGGACGAAGTGGACGAAGTGGACGAAGTGGACGAAGTGGACGAAGTGGACGAAGTGGACGAAGTGGACCAAGTGGACGAAGTGGGCGATGTGGAGGAAGTGGAGGAAGTAGAGGAAGTTGACGAAGTTGTTGAAGTGGACGAAGTAGACGAAGTGGACAAAGTGGAGGAAGGGGAGGAAGTGTGGGAAGTGGAGGAAGTGGAGGAAGTGAATGAAGTGGACGAAGTGGAGGAAATTAATGAAGTGGAGAAAGTGGAGGAAATGGACGATATTGAGGAAGTAGTAGAAGTGGACGAAAGGGAGGAAGTGGAGGAAGTGAACGAACTGGAGGAAGTGGATGAATTTGACGAAGTGGATGAAGTTGACGAAGTGGATGAAGTGGACGATGTGGAGGAAGTGGAGGAAATGGACGATGTTGGTGAAGTGGAAGAAGTTCAGGAAGTGAATGGAGCGGAGGAAGTGCAAGAAGTGGACAATGTTGAGGAAGTGGAGAAAGTGGACGAAGTTGAAGAAGTGGACGAAGTGGAAGAAGTTGACGAGGTGGAGGAAGTGAACGAAGCGGACGAACTTGACGAAGTGGACGAAATGGAGGAAGTGGACGAAGTGGAAGAACTAGACGAAGTGGAGGAAGTGGACGAAGTTGACGAAGTGGACGAAGTTGACGACGTTGACGAAGTGGACGAAGTGGACGAAGTGGACGAAGTGGACGAAGTGGATGAAGGGGACGAACTTGACGAAGTTTACGAAGTGGAGGAAGTGGAGGAAGTGGACGAAATAGAGGAAGTGGACGAAGTGCACGAACTTGACGAAGTGGACGAAGTGGATGAAGTGGAGGAAGTGGATGAAGTTGAAGAAGTGGACGAAGTGGACAAAGTGGACGAAGTGGGCAATGTGGAGGAAATGGAGGAAGTTGACGAAGTTGATCAAGTGGACGAAGTAGACGAAGTGGACAAAGTGGAGGAAGTGGAGGAAGTGGAGGAAGTGGACGAACTTGACGAAGTGGACGAAATGGACGAAGTTGACGAAGTGGACGAAGTGGACGAAGTGGACGAAGTGGACGAAGTGGACGATGTTGACGAAGGGGAAGAAGTTCAGGAAGTGAATGAAGTGGAGGAAGTGCAAGAAGTGGACGATGTTGAAGAAGTGGAGGAAGTGGTCGAAGTTGACGAAGTGGACGAAGTGGAAGAAGTTGATGAAGTGGAGGAAGTGGAGGAAGTGGACGAAGTGGATGAAGGGGAAGAACTTGACGAAGTTTACGAAGTGGAGGGAGTGGAGGAAGTGGACGAAGTGCACGAAGTGGACGAAGTGGAAGAAGACGAAGTGGACGATGTTGACGAAGGGGAAGAAGTTCAGGAAGTGAATGAAGTGGACGAAGTGGATGAAGTGGAGGAAGTGGTCGAAGTTGACGAAGTGGACGAAGTGGAAGAAGTTGATGAAGTGGAGGAAGTGGAGGAAGTGGACGAAGTGGATGAAGGGGACCAACTTGACGAAGTTTACGAAGTGGAGGAAGTGGAGGAAGTGGAGGAAGTGGACGAAGTGCACGAAGTGGACGAAATAGAGGAAGTGGACGAAGTGCATGAACTTGACGAAGTGGACGAAGTGGATGAAGTGGACGAAGAGGATGAAGCGGACGAAGCGGACGAACTTGACGAAGTGGACGAAATGGAGGAAGTGGAGGAAGTGGAAGAAGTGGATGAAATGGAGGAAGTGGACAAAGTTGACGAACTGGACGAAGTTGACGACGTTGACGAAGTGGACAAAGTGGAGGAAGTGGACGAAGTGGATGAAGGGGACGAACTTGACAAAGTTTACGAAGTGGAGGATGTGGACGAAATAGAGGAAGTGGACGAAGTGCACGAAGTTGACGAAGTGGACGAAGTGGACGAAGTGGACGAAGTGGACGAAGTGGACGAAGTGGACGAAGTGGACGAAGTGGACGAAGTGGACGAAGTGGACGAAGTGGACGAAGTGGACGAAGTGGACGAAGTGGACGAAGTGGACGAAGTGGACGAAGTGGACGAAGTGGACGAAGTGGACGAAGTGGACGAAGTGGACGAAGTGGACGAAGTGGACGAAGTGGACGAAGTGGACGAAGTGGACGAAGTGGGCGATGTGGAGGAAGTGGACGAAGTGGGCGATGTGGAGGAAGTTGTTGAAGTGGACGAAGTAGACGAAGTGGACAAAGTGGAGGAAGGGGAGGAAGTGTGGGAAGTGGAGGAAGTGGAGGAAGTGAATGAAGTGGACGAAGTGGAGGAAATGAATGAAGTGGAGAAAGTGGAGGAAATGGACGATATTGAGGAAGTAGTAGAAGTGGACGAAAGGGAGGAAGTGGAGGAAGTGAACGAACTGGAGGAAGTGGATGAATTTGACGAAGTGGATGAAGTTGACGAAGTGGATGAAGTGGACGATGTGGAGGAAATGGACGATGTTGGTGAAGTGGAAGAAGTTCAGGAAGTGAATAGAGCGGAGGAAGTGCAAGAAGTGGACAATGTTGAGGAAGTGGAGAAAGTGGACGAAGTTGAAGAAGTGGACGAAGTGGAAGAAGTTGACGAGGTGGAGGAAGTGGACGAAGCGGACGAACTTGACGAAGTGGACGAAATGGAGGAAGTGGACGAAGTGGAAGAACTAGACGAAGTGGAGGAAGTGGACGAAGTTGACGAAGTGGACGACGTTGACGAAGTGGACGAAGTTGACGACGTTGACGAAGTGGACGAAGTGGATGAAGGGGACGAACTTGACGAAGTTTACGAAGTGGAGGAAGTGGAGGAAGTGGACGAAATAGAGGAAGTGGACGAAGTGCACGAACTTGACGAAGTGGACGAAGTGGATGAAGTGGAGGAAGTGGATGAAATTGACGAACTGGACGAAGTGGACAAAGTGGACGAAGTGGGTGATGTGGAGGAAGTGGAGGAAGTTGACGAAGTTGATCAAGTGGACGAAGTAGACGAAGTGGACAAAGTGGAGGAAGTGGAGGAAGTGGAGGAAGTGGATGAACTTGACGAAGTGGACGAAATGGACGAAGTGGACGAAGTTGACGAAGTGGACGAAGTGGACGAAGTGGACGATGTTGACGAAGGGGAAGAAGTTCAGGAAGTGAATGAAGTGGAGGAAGTGCAAGAAGTGGACGATGTTGAAGAAGTGGAGGAAGTAGTCGAAGTTGACGAAGTAGACGAAGTGGAAGAAGTTGATGAAGTGGAGGAAGTGGAGGAAGTGGACGAAGTGGATGAAGGGGAAGAACTTGACGAAGTTTACGAAGTGGAGGGAGTGGAGGAAGTGGACGAAGTGCACGAAGTGGACGAAGTGGACGAAGACGAAGTGGACGATGTTGACGAAGGGGAAGAAGTTCAGGAAGTGAATGAAGTGGAGGAAGTGCAAGAAGTGGACGATGTTGAAGAAGTGGAGGAACTGGTCGAGGTTGACGAAGTGGAAGAAGTTGATGAAGTGGAGGAAGTGGACGAAGTGGACGAAGTGGATGAAAGGGACGAACTTGACGAAGTTTACGAAGTGGAGGGAGTGGAGGAAGTGCACGAAGTGCACGAAGTGGACGAAGTAGACGAAATAGAGGAAGTAGACGAAATAGAGGAAGTGGACGAACTGCACGAACTTGAAGGAGTGGAGGAAGTGGAGGAAGTGGAGGAAGTGGATGAAGATGACGAAGTGGACGAAGTGGACAAAGTGGACGAAGTGGAGGAAGTGGACGAACTTGACGAAGTGGACGAAATGGACGAAGTGCACGAAGTTGACGAAGATGTCGAAGTGGACGAAGTTGACGAAGTGGACGAAGTTGACGAAGTGGACGAACTGGAGGAAGTGAATGAATTGGAGGAAGTGGAGGAAATGGACGATATAGAGGAAGTAGTAGAAGTGGTCGAAAGGGAGGAAGTGGAGGAAGTGAACGAAGTGGAGGAATTGGACGAATTTGACGAAGTGGAGGAAGTGGACGAAGTGGAGGAAGTGGACAATGTGGACGAAGTTGAAGAACTGGACGAAGTGGACGACGGGGACGAACTTGACGAAGTTGACGAAGTGGAGGAAGTGGAGGAAGTGGACGAAGTGGAGGAAATAGAGGAAGTGGACGAACTTGACGAAGTGGACGAAGTGGATGAAGTGGAGGAAGTGGACGAACTGGACGAAGTGGACGAAGAGGACGAAAAGGACGAAGTTGACGACGTGGACAAAGTTGACGAAGTGGAGGAAGTGGAAGAACTGGACGAAGTGGAGGAAGTGGACGAAGTGGACGAAGCTGACAAAGTGGATAAAGTGGAAGAGGTGGAGGAAGTGGAGGAACTGGACAAAGTTGACGAAGTGGACGAAATGGACGAAGTGGACGAAGTTGACGAAGTGGACAAAGTGGAGGAAGTGAATGAAGTGGAGGAAGTGGAGGAAAGGGATGATGTTGAGGAAGTGGACGAAATGGAGGACTTAGAGGAAGTGGAAGAACTGGAGGAAGTGGACAAAGTGGAGAATGTGGACGAAGTAGAGGAAGTGGAAGAACTGGACGAAGTGGAGGAAGTGGACGAAGTTGACGAAGTGGACGAAGTGGAGGAGGAGGAGGAAGTTGACGAAGTGGAGGAAGTTGAGGAAGTGGAGGAAGTTGACGAAGTGGAGGAAGTTGAGGAAGTGGAGGAAGTTGACGAAGTTGACGAAGTGGACGAAGTGGAGGAAATGGAGGAGGTGGATGAAATGGAGGGAGTGGACGAAGTTGGCGACGTGGACGAAGTGGAGGAAATGGAGGAACTGGACAAAGTGGACGAAGTGGACGAAATGGACGAAGCTGACGAAGTGGACGAAATGGACGAAGTGGACGAAGTGGAAGAAGTTGACGAACGTGACGAAGTGGACGCAGTGGACGAAGTAGACGAAGTGGACAAAGTTGACGAAGTGGAAGAAGTGGATAAAGTGAATGAAGTGGAGCAAGTAGAGGAAATGGACGATTTTGAGGAAGTGGTGGAAGTGGACGAAATTGAGGAAGTGGACGAAGTGGACGAACTTGACGAAGTGGTGGAAGTGGTGGAAGTGGAGGAAGTAGACGAACTTGACGAAGTGGACGAAGTGGACGAATTTGACGAAGTGGAGGAAGTGGAGAATGTGGACGAGGTGGAGAAGGTGGAAGACTGGATGAAGTGGACGACATTGACGAAGTGGAAGAAGTGGAGGAAGTGGAGGAAGTGGAGGAAGTGGCCAAAGTGGACAAAGTGGAGTAAGTGGAGGAATTGGAGAAGTGGACGAACCTGACGAAGTTTACGAAGTGGAGGAAGTGGAGGAAGTGGACGAAATAGAGGAAGTCGACGAAGTGCACGAACTTGACGAAGTGGACGAAGTGGACGAAGTGGATGAAGTGGACGAAGTGGATGAAGTTGACGAAGTGGACGAAGTGGGTGATGTGGAGGAAGTTGAGGAAGTTGACGAAGTTGATGAAGTGGACGAAGTAGACGAAGTGGACAAAGTGGAGGAAGGGGAGGAAGTGTAGGAAGTGGAGGAAGTGGAGGAAGTGGACGAAGTTGACGAAGTGGAGGAAATGGACGAAGTTGACGAAGTTGACGAAGTGGACGAAGTGAACGATGTTGACGAAGGGGAAGAAGTTCAGGAAGTGAATGAAGTGGAGGAAATGCAAGAAGTGGACGATGTTGAAGAAGTGGAGGAAGTGGTCGAAGTTGACGAAGTGGACGAAGTGGAAGAAGTTGATGAAGTGGAGGAAGTGGAGGAAGTGGACGAAGTGGATGAAGGGGACGAACTTGACGAAGTTTACGAAGTGGAGGGAGTGGACGAAGGGGACGAAGTGCACGAAGTTGACGAAGTGGACGAAATAGAGGAAGTGGACGATGTGCACGAACTTGACGAAGTGCAGGAAGTGGATGAAGTGGTGGAAGTGGATGAAGTTAACAAAGTGGACGAAGTGGACAAAGTGGACGAAGTGGAGGAAGTGGACGAACTTGACGAAGGGGACGAAATGGACGAAGTGCACGAAGTTGACGAAGTTGACGAAGTGGACGAAGTGGAAGAAGTTGATGAAGTGGAGGAAGTGGACGAAGTGGATGAAGGGGACGAACTTGACCAAGTTTACGAAGTGGAGGGAGTGGAGGAAGTGGCGAAGTGCACGAAGTTGACGAAGTGGACGAAATAGAGGACGTGGGCGAAGTGCACGAACTTGACGAAGTGCAGGAAGTGGATGAAGTGGAGGAAGTGGAGGAAGTGGAGGAAGTGGACGAAGTGGACAAAGTGGACGAAGTGGACAAAGTGGACGAAGTGGACAAAGTGGACGAAGTGGACAAAGTGGACGAAGTGGAGGAAGTGGACGAACTTGACGAAGTGGACGAAATGGACGAAGTGCACGAAGTTGACGAAGTGGACGAAATGGACTTAGTGGACGAAGTGGACGAAGTTGACGAGGTGGACGAAGTGGACGATGTTGACGAAGGGGAAGAAGTTCAGGAATGAATGAAGTGGAGGAAGTGCAAGAAGTGGACGATGTTGAAGAAGTGGAGGAAGTGGTCGAAGTTGACGAAGTGGACGAAGTGGAAGAAGTTGATGAAGTGGACGAAGTGGAGGAGATGGACGAAGTGGGTGAAGGGAACGAACTTGACGAAGTTTACGAAGTGGAGGAAGTGGACGAAATAGAGGAGGTGGACGAAGTGCACGAACTTGACGAAGTGGACGAAGTGGATGAAGTGGAGGAAGTGGATGAAATGGACGAAGTGGACAAAGTGGACGAAGTGGGCGATGTGGAGAAAGTGGACGAAGTGGAAGAAGTTGATGAAGTGGACGAAGTGGAGGAGGTAGACGAAGTGGATGAAGGGGATGAACTTGACGAAGATTACGAAGTGGAGGAAGTGGACGAAATAGAGGAAGTGGACGAAGTGCACGAACTTGACGAAGTGGACGAAGTGGATGAAGTGGAGGAAGTGGATGAAGTGGACGAAGTGGACAAAGTGGACGAAGTGGGCGATGTGGAGAAAGTGGAGGAAGGGGAGGAAGTGTAGGAAGTGGAGGAAGTGGACGAACTTGACGAAGTGGACGAAATGGACGAAGTTGACGAAGTGGACGAAGTGGACGATGTTGACGAAGGGGAAGAAGTTCAGGAAGTGAATGAAGTGGAGGAAGTGCAAGAAGTGGACGATGTTGAAGAAGTGGACGAAGTGGTCGAAGTGGAAGAAGTTGATGAAGTGGAGGAAGTGGATGAAGGGGACGAACTTGACGAAGTTTACGAAGTGAAAGAAGTGGAGGAAGTGGACGAAATAGAGGAAGTGGACGAAGTAGACGAAGTGGACAAAGTGGAGGAAGGGGAGGAAGTGTGGGAAGTGGAGGAAGTGGAGGAAGTGAATGAAGTGGACGAAGTGGAGGAAATGAATGAAGTGGAGAAAGTGGAGGAAATGGACGATATTGAGGAAGTAGTAGAAGTGGACGAAAGGGAGGAAGTGGAGGAAGTGAACGAACTGGAGGAAGTGGATGAATTTGACGAAGTGGATGAAGTTGACGAAGTGGATGAAGTGGACGATGTGGAGGAAATGGACGATGTTGGTGAAGTGGAAGAAGTTCAGGAAGTGAATAGAGCGGAGGAAGTGCAAGAAGTGGACAATGTTGAGGAAGTGGAGAAAGTGGACGAAGTTGAAGAAGTGGACGAAGTGGAAGAAGTTGACGAGGTGGAGGAAGTGGACGAAGCGGACGAACTTGACGAAGTGGACGAAATGGAGGAAGTGGACGAAGTGGAAGAACTAGACGAAGTGGAGGAAGTGGACGAAGTTGACGAAGTGGACGAAGTTGACGACGTTGACGAAGTGGACGAAGTGGACGAAGTGGATGAAGGGGACGAACTTGACGAAGTTTACGAAGTGGAGGAAGTGGAGGAAGTGGACGAAATAGAGGAAGTGGACGAAGTGCACGAACTTGACGAAGTGGACGAAGTGGATGAAGTGGAGGAAGTGGATGAAATTGACGAACTGGACGAAGTGGACAAAGTGGACGAAGTGGGTGATGTGGAGGAAGTGGAGGAAGTTGACGAAGTTGATCAAGTGGACGAAGTAGACGAAGTGGACAAAGTGGAGGAAGTGGAGGAAGTGGAGGAAGTGGATGAACTTGACGAAGTGGACGAAATGGACGAAGTGGACGAAGTTGACGAAGTGGACGAAGTGGACGAAGTGGACGAAGTGGACGAAGTGGACGAAGTGGACGATGTTGACGAAGGGGAAGAAGTTCAGGAAGTGAATGAAGTGGAGGAAGTGCAAGAAGTGGACGATGTTGAAGAAGTGGAGGAAGTAGTCGAAGTTGACGAAGTAGACGAAGTGGAAGAAGTTGATGAAGTGGAGGAAGTGGAGGAAGTGGACGAAGTGGATGAAGGGGAAGAACTTGACGAAGTTTACGAAGTGGAGGGAGTGGAGGAAGTGGACGAAGTGCACGAAGTGGACGAAGTGGACGAAGACGAAGTGGACGATGTTGACGAAGGGGAAGAAGTTCAGGAAGTGAATGAAGTGGAGGAAGTGCAAGAAGTGGACGATGTTGAAGAAGTGGAGGAACTGGTCGAGGTTGACGAAGTGGAAGAAGTTGATGAAGTGGAGGAAGTGGACGAAGTGGACGAAGTGGATGAAAGGGACGAACTTGACGAAGTTTACGAAGTGGAGGGAGTGGAGGAAGTGCACGAAGTGCACGAAGTGGACGAAGTAGACGAAATAGAGGAAGTAGACGAAATAGAGGAAGTGGACGAACTGCACGAACTTGAAGGAGTGGAGGAAGTGGAGGAAGTGGAGGAAGTGGATGAAGATGACGAAGTGGACGAAGTGGACAAAGTGGACGAAGTGGAGGAAGTGGACGAACTTGACGAAGTGGACGAAATGGACGAAGTGCACGAAGTTGACGAAGATGTCGAAGTGGACGAAGTTGACGAAGTGGACGAAGTTGACGAAGTGGACGAACTGGAGGAAGTGAATGAATTGGAGGAAGTGGAGGAAATGGACGATATTGAGGAAGTAGTAGAAGTGGTCGAAAGGGAGGAAGTGGAGGAAGTGAACGAAGTGGAGGAATTGGACGAATTTGACGAAGTGGAGGAAGTGGACAATGTGGACGAAGTTGAAGAACTGGACGAAGTGGACGACGGGGACGAACTTGACGAAGTTGACGAAGTGGAGGAAGTGGAGGAAGTGGACGAAGTGGAGGAAATAGAGGAAGTGGACGAACTTGACGAAGTGGACGAAGTGGATGAAGTGGAGGAAGTGGACGAACTGGACGAAGTGGACGAAGAGGACGAAAAGGACGAAGTTGACGACGTGGACAAAGTTGACGAAGTGGAGGAAGTGGAAGAACTGGACGAAGTGGAGGAAGTGGACGAAGTGGACGAAGCTGACAAAGTGGATAAAGTGGAAGAGGTGGAGGAAGTGGAGGAACTGGACAAAGTTGACGAAGTGGACGAAATGGACGAAGTGGACGAAGTTGACGAAGTGGACAAAGTGGAGGAAGTGAATGAAGTGGAGGAAGTGGAGGAAAGGGATGATGTTGAGGAAGTGGACGAAATGGAGGACTTAGAGGAAGTGGAAGAACTGGAGGAAGTGGACAAAGTGGAGAATGTGGACGAAGTAGAGGAAGTGGAAGAACTGGACGAAGTGGAGGAAGTGGACGAAGTTGACGAAGTGGACGAAGTGGAGGAGGAGGAGGAAGGTGACGAAGTGGAGGAAGTTAAGGAAGTGGAGGAAGTTGACGAAGTGGAGGAAGTTGAGGAAGTGGAGGAAGTTGACGAAGTGGACGAAGTGGAGGAAATGGAGGAGGTGGATGAAATGGAGGGAGTGGACGAAGTTGGCGACGTGGACGAAGTGGAGGAAATGGAGGAACTGGACAAAGTGGACGAAGTGGACGAAATGGACGAAGCTGACGAAGTGGACGAAATGGACGAAGTGGACGAAGTGGAAGAAGTTGACGAACGTGACGAAGTGGACGCAGTGGACGAAGTAGACGAAGTGGACAAAGTTGACGAAGTGGAAGAAGTGGATAAAGTGAATGAAGTGGAGCAAGTAGAGGAAATGGACGATTTTGAGGAAGTGGTGGAAGTGGACGAAATTGAGGAAGTGGACGAAGTGGACGAACTTGACGAAGTGGTGGAAGTGGTGGAAGTGGAGGAAGTAGACGAACTTGACGAAGTGGACGAAGTGGACGAATTTGACGAAGTGGAGGAAGTGGAGAATGTGGACGAGGTGGAGAAGGTGGAAGACTGGATGAAGTGGACGACATTGACGAAGTGGAAGAAGTGGAGGAAGTGGAGGAAGTGGAGGAAGTGGCCAAAGTGGACAAAGTGGAGTAAGTGGAGGAATTGGAGAAGTGGACGAACCTGACGAAGTTTACGAAGTGGAGGAAGTGGAGGAAGTGGACGAAATAGAGGAAGTCGACGAAGTGCACGAACTTGACGAAGTGGACGAAGTGGACGAAGTGGATGAAGTGGAGGAAGTGGATGAAGTTGACGAAGTGGACGAAGTGGGTGATGTGGAGGAAGTTGAGGAAGTTGACGAAGTTGATGAAGTGGACGAAGTAGACGAAGTGGACAAAGTGGAGGAAGGGGAGGAAGTGTAGGAAGTGGAGGAAGTGGAGGAAGTGGACGAACTTGACGAAGTGGAGGAAATGGACGAAGTTGACGAAGTTGACGAAGTGGACGAAGTGGACGATGTTGACGAAGGGGAAGAAGTTCAGGAAGTGAATGAAGTGGAGGAAATGCAAGAAGTGGACGATGTTGAAGAAGTGGAGGAAGTGGTCGAAGTTGACGAAGTGGACGAAGTGGAAGAAGTTGATGAAGTGGAGGAAGTGGAGGAAGTGGACGAAGTGGATGAAGGGGACGAACTTGACGAAGTTTACGAAGTGGAGGGAGTGGACGAAGGGGACGAAGTGCACGAAGTTGACGAAGTGGACGAAATAGAGGAAGTGGACGAAGTGCACGAACTTGACGAAGTGCAGGAAGTGGATGAAGTGGTGGAAGTGGATGAAGTTAACAAAGTGGACGAAGTGGACAAAGTGGACGAAGTGGAGGAAGTGGACGAACTTGACGAAGGGGACGAAATGGACGAAGTGCACGAAGTTGACGAAGTTGACGAAGTGGACGAAGTGGAAGAAGTTGATGAAGTGGAGGAAGTGGACGAAGTGGATGAAGGGGACGAACTTGACCAAGTTTACGAAGTGGAGGGAGTGGAGGAAGTGGCGAAGTGCACGAAGTTGACGAAGTGGACGAAATAGAGGACGTGGACGAAGTGCACGAACTTGACGAAGTGCAGGAAGTGGATGAACTGGAGGAAGTGGAGGAAGTGGAGGAAGTGGACGAAGTGGACAAAGTGGACGAAGTGGACAAAGTGGACGAAGTGGACAAAGTGGACGAAGTGGACGAAGTGGACGAACTTGACGAAGTGGACGAAATGGACGAAGTGCACGAAGTTGACGAAGTGGACGAAATGGACTTAGTGGACGAAGTGGACGAAGTTGACGAGGTTGAAGAAGTGGACGATGTTGACGAAGGGGAAGAAGTTCAGGAATGAATGAAGTGGAGGAAGTGCAAGAAGTGGACGATGTTGAAGAAGTGGAGGAAGTGGTCGAAGTTGACGAAGTGGACGAAGTGGAAGAAGTTGATGAAGTGGACGAAGTGGAGGAGATGGACGAAGTGGGTGAAGGGAACGAACTTGACGAAGTTTACGAAGTGGAGGAAGTGGACGAAATAGAGGAAGTGGACGAAGTGCACGAACTTGACGAAGTGGACGAAGTGGATGAAGTGGAGGAAGTGGATGAAATGGACGAAGTGGACAAAGTGGACGAAGTGGGCGATGTGGAGAAAGTGGACGAAGTGGAAGAAGTTGATGAAGTGGACGAAGTGGAGGAGGTAGACGAAGTGGATGAAGGGGATGAACTTGACGAAGATTACGAAGTGGAGGAAGTGGACGAAATAGAGGAAGTGGACGAAGTGCACGAACTTGACGAAGTGGACGAAGTGGATGAAGTGGAGGAAGTGGATGAAGTGGACGAAGTGGACAAAGTGGACGAAGTGGGCGATGTGGAGAAAGTGGAGGAAGGGGAGGAAGTGTAGGAAGTGGAGGAAGTGGACGAACTTGACGAAGTGGACGAAATGGACGAAGTTGACGAAGTGGACGAAGTGGACGATGTTGACGAAGGGGAAGAAGTTCAGGAAGTGAATGAAGTGGAGGAAGTGCAAGAAGTGGACGATGTTGAAGAAGTGGACGAAGTGGTCGAAGTGGAAGAAGTTGATGAAGTGGAGGAAGTGGATGAAGGGGACGAACTTGACGAAGTTTACGAAGTGAAAGAAGTGGAGGAAGTGGACGAAATAGAGGAAGTGGACGAAGTGGAGGAAGTGGATGAAGTGGAGGAAGTGGATGAAGTTGACGAAGTGGACGAAGTGGACCAAGTGGAGGAAGTGGAGGAAGTGGAAGTAGTGGACGAAGTGGAGGAAGTGGTAGTAGTGGACGAAGTGGAGGAAGTGAATGAACTGGAGGAAGTGGACGAAATGGACGATATTGAGGAAGTAGTAGAAGTTGACGAAAGGGAGGAAGTGGAGGAAGTGAACGAACTGGAGGAAGTGGACGAATTTGACGAAGTGGATGAAGTTGACGAAGTGGATGAAGTGGACGATGTGGAGGAAGTGGAGGAAATGGACGATGTTGATGAAGTGGAAGAAGTTCAGGAAGTGAATGGAGCGGAGGAAGTGCAAGAAGTGGACAATGTTGAGGAAGTGGAGAAAGTGGACGAAAATGAAGAAGTGGAAGAAGTTGACGAGGGGGAGGAAGTGGACGAAATGGACGAAGCGGACGAACTTGACGAAGTGGACGAAATGGAGGAAGTGGAGGAAGTGGAAGAACTGGACGAAGTGGAGGAAGTGGACGAAGTTGACGAAGTGGACGAAGTTGACGACGTTGACGAAATGGACGAAGTGGAGGAAGTGGAGAAAGTGGATGAAGGGGACGAACTTGACGAAGTTTACGAAGTGGAGGAAGTGGAGGAAGTGGACGAAATAGAGGAAGTGGACGAAGTGCACGAACTTGACGAAGTGGACGAAGTTGATGAAGTGGAGGAAGTGGATGAAGTTGACGAAGTGAACAAAGTGGACGAAGTGGCCAATGTGGAGGAAGTGGAGGAAGTTGACGAAGTGGATGAAGTGGACGAAGTAGACGAAGTGGACAAAGTAGAGGAAGGGGAGGAACTGGAGGAAGCGTAGGAAGTGGAGGAAGTGGACGAACTTGACGAAGTGGACGAAATGGAAGAAGTGGACGAAGTGGACGATGTTGACGAAGGGGAAGAAGTTCAGGAAGTGAATGAAGTGGAGGAAGTGCAAGAAGTGGACGATGTTGAAGAAGTGGAGGAAGTGGTCGAAGTTGACGAAGTGGACAAAGTGGAAGAAGTTGATGAAGAGGAGGAAGTGGAGGAAATGGACGAAGTGGATGAAGGGGACGAACTTGACGAAGTTTACAAAGTGGAGGAAGTGGAGGAAGTGGACGAAGTGCTCGAAGTGGACGAAGTGGACGAAATAGAGGAAGTGGAGGAAGTGGAGGAAGTGAAGGAAGTGGATGAAGTTGACGAAGTGGACAAAGTGGACGAAGTGGAGGAAGTGGACGAACTTGACGAAGTGGACGAAATGGACGAAGTGCACGAAGTGGACGAAGTTGTCGAAGTGGACGAAGTTGACGTAGTGGACGAAGTTGACGACGTTGACGAAATGGACGAAGTGGAGGAAGTGGACGAAGTGGATGAAGGGGACGAACTTGACGAAGTTTACGAAGTGGAGGAAGTGGAGGAAGTGGACGAAATAGAGGAAGTGGACGAAGTGCAGGAACTTGACGAAGTGGACGAAGTGGATGAAGTGGAGGAAGTGGATGAACTTGACGAAGTGAACAAAGTGGACGAAGTGGCCAATGTGGAGGAAGTGGAGGAAGTTGACGAAGTTGATGAAGTGGACGAAGTAGACGAAGTGGACAAAGTGGAGGAAGGGGAGGAAGTGGAGGAAGTGTAGGAAGTGGAGGAAGTGGACGAACTTGACGAAGTGGACGAAATGGAAGAAGTGGACGAAGTGGACGATGTGGACGAAGGGGAAGAAGTTCAGGAAGTGAATGAAGTGGAGGAAGTGCAAGAAGTGGACGATGTTGAAGAAGTGGAGGAAGTGGTTGAAGTTGACGAAGTGGACAAAGTGGAAGAAGTTGATGAAGAGGAGGAAGTGGAGGAAGTGGACGAAGTGGATGAAGGGGACGAACTTGACGAAGTTTACGAAGTGGAGGAAGTGGAGGAAGTGGACGAAGTGCTCGAAGTGGACGAAATAGAGGAAGTGGAGGAAGGGGATGAAGTGGAGGAAGTGGATGAAGTTGACGAAGTGGACGAAGTGGACAAAGTGGACGAAGTGGAGGAAGTGGACGAACTTGACGAAGTGGACGAAATGGACGAAGTGCACGAAGTGGACGAAGTTGTCGAAGTGGACGAAGTTGACGAAGTGGACGAAGTTGATGAAGTGGACGAAGTGGACGAAGTGGAGGAAGTGGAGGAAGTGAATGAAGTGGAAGAAGTGGAGGAAATGGACGATATTGAGGAAGTAGTAGAAGTGGACGAAAGGGAGCAAGTGGAGGAAGTGAACGAACTGAAGGAAGTGGACGAATTTGACGAAGTGGAGGAAGTGGAGGAAGTAGACGAAGTGGAGGAACTGGACAATGTGGACGAAGTGGAAGAACTGGACGAAGTGGACGACGGGGACGAAGTGGACGAACTGGACGAAGTGGACGAAGAGGACGAAGTGGACGAAGTTGATGACGTGGACAAAGTTGACGAAGTGGAGGAAGTGGAAGAACTGGACGAAGTGGAGGAAGTGGACGAAGCTGACAAAGTGGATAAAGTGGAAGAGGTGGAGGAAGTGGAGGAACTGGACAAAGTTGACGAAGTGGACGAAATGGACGAAGTTGACGAAGTGGACAAAGTGGAGGAAGTGAATGAAGTGGAGGAAGTGGAGGAAACAGATGATGTTGAGGAAGTGGACGAAATGGAGGGAGTAGAGGAAGTGGAAGAACTGGAGGAAGTGGACAAAGTGGAGAATGTGGACGAAGTAGAGGAAGTGGAAGAACTAGACGAAGTGGAGGAAGTGGACGAAGTGGAGGAGGAGGAGGAAGTTGACGAAGTGGAGGAAGTTGAGGAAGTGGAGGAAGTTGACGAAGTTGACGAAGTGGACGAAGTGGAGGAGGTGGAGGAAGTGGAGGAAGTGGACGAAGTAATCGAAGTTGACGAAGTGGACGAAGTTGACGAAGTGGAGGAAGTGGAGGAGGTGGATGAAATGGAGGCAGTGGACGAAGTTGGCGACGTGGACGAAGTGGAGGAAATGGAGGAACTGGACGAAGTGGACGAAGTAGACGAAGTGGACAAAGTGGACAAAGTGGAGGAAGTGGAGGAAGTGGACGAAGCTGACGAAGTGGACGAAATGGACGAAGTGGACGAAGTGGAAGAAGTTGACGAACGTGACGAAGTGGACACAGTGGACGAAGTAGATGAAGTAGACGAAGTGGACAAAGTTAACGAAGTGGAAGAAGTGGATAAAGTGAATGAAGTGGAGCAAGTAGAGGAAATGGACGATGTTGAGGAAGTGGTGGAAGTGGACGAAATTGAGGAAGTGGACGAAGTGGACGAACTTGACGAAGTGGTGGAAGTGGTGGAAGTGGAGGAAGTCGACGAACTTGACGAAGTGGACGAAAGGGAAGAAGTGGACGATGTTGACGAAGGGGAAGAAGTTCAGGAAGTGAATGAAGTGGAGGAAGTGCAAGAAGTGGACGATGTTGAAGAAGTGGAGGAAGTGGTCGAAGTTGACGAAGTGGACAAAGTGGAAGAAGTTGATGAAGAGGAGGAAGTGGAGGAAGTGGAGGAAGTGGAGGAAGTGGATGAAGGGGACGAACTGGACGAAGTTTACGAAGTGGAGGAAATGGACGAAGTGCTCGAAGTGGACGAAGTGGACGAAATAGAAGAAGTGGAGGAAGTGGATGAAGTGGAGGAAGTGGATGAAGTTGACGAAGTGGACGAAGTGGACAAAGTGGACGAAGTGGAGGAAGTGGACGAACTTGACGAAGTGGACGAAATGGACGAAGTGCACGAAGTGGACGAAGTTGTCGAAGTGGACGAAGTTGACGTAGTGGACGAAGTTGACGACGTTGACGAAATGGACGAAGTGGAGGAAGTGGACGAAGTGGATGAAGGGGTCGAACTTGACGAAGTTTACGAAGTGGAGGAAGTAGAGGAAGTGGACGAAATAGAGGAAGTGGACGAAGTGCACGAACTTGACGAAGTGGACAAAGTGGATGAAGTGGAGGAAGTGGATGAAGTTGACGAAGTGAACAAAGTGGACGAAGTGGCCAATGTGGAGGAAGTGGAGGAAGTTGACGAAGTTGATGAAGTGGACGAAGTAGACGAAGTGGACAAAGTGGAGGAAGGGGAGGAAGTGGAGGAAGTGTAGGAAGTGGAGGAAGTGGACGAACTTGACGAAGTGGACGAAATGGAAGAAGTGGACGAAGTGGACGATGTTGACGAAGGGGAAGAAGTTCAGGAAGTGAATGAAGTGGAGGAAGTGCAAGAAGTGGACGATGTTGAAGAAGTGGAGGAAGTGGTCGAAGTTGACGAAGTGGACAAAGTGGAAGAAGTTGATGAAGAGGAGGAAGTGGAGGAAGTGGACGAAGTGGTTGAAGGTGACGAACTTGACGAAGTTTACGAAGTGGAGGAAGTGGAGCAATTGGACGAAGTGCTCGAAGTGGACGAAGTGGACGAAATAGAGGAAGTGGAGGAAGTGGATGAAGTGGAGGAAGTGGATGAAGTTGACGAAGTGGACGAAGTAGACAAAGTGGACGAAGTGGAGGAAGTGGACGAACTTGACGAAGTGGACGAAATGGACGAAGTGCACGAAGTGGACGAAGTTGTCGAAGTGGACGAAGTTGACGAAGTGGACGAAGTTGATGAAGTGGACGAAGTTGACGAAGTTGACGAAGTTGACGAAGTGGACGAAGTGGAGGAAGTGAAAGAAGTGGAAGAAGTGGAGGAAATGGACGGTATTGAGGACGTAGTAGAAGTGGACGAAAGGGAGCAAGTGGAGGAAGGGAACGAACTGAAGGAAGTGGACGAATTTGACGAAGTGGAGGAAGTGGAGGAAGTAGACGAAGTGGAGGAACTGGACAATGTGGACGAAGTGGAAGAACTGGACGAAGTGGACGACAGGGACGAAGTGGACGAACTGGACGAAGTGGACGAAGAGGACGAAGTGGACGAAGTTGACGACGTGGACAAAGTTGACGAAGTGGAGGAAGTGGAAGAACTGGACGAAGTGGAGGAAGTGGACGAAGTGGACGAAGCTGACAAAGTGGATAAAGTGGAAGAGGTGGAGGAAGTGGAGGAACTGGACAAAGTTGACGAAGTGGACGAAATGGACGAAGTGGACCAAGTTGACGAAGTGGACAAAGTGGAGGAAGTGAATGAAGTGGAGGAAGTGGAGGAAACGGATGATGTTGAGGAAGTGGACGAAATGGAGGAAGTAGAGGAAGTGGAAGAACTGGAGGAAGTGGAGAATGTGGACGAAGTAGAGGAAGTGGAAGAACTGGACGAAGTGGAGGAAGTGGAGGAAGTTGACGAAGTGGACGAAGTGGAGGAGGAGGAGGAAGTTGACGAAGTGGAGGAAGTTGAGGAAGTGGAGGAAGTTGACGAAGTTGACGAAGTGGACGAAGTGGAGGAGGTGGAGGAAGTGGAGGAAGTGGACGAAGTAATCGAAGTTGACGAAGTCGACGAAGTTGACGAAGTGGAGGAAGTGGAGGAGGTGGATGAAATGGAGGCAGTGGACGAAGTTGGCGACGTGGATGAAGTGGAGGAAATGGAGGAACTGGACGAAGTGGACGAAGTAGACGAAGTGGACAAAGTGGAGGAAGTGGAGGAAGTGGACGAAGCTGACGAAGTGGACGAAATGGACGAAGTGGACGAAGTGGAAGAAGTTGACGAACGTGACAAAGTGGACGCAGTGGACGAAGTAGACGAAGTGGACTAAGTTGACGAAGTGGAAGAAGTGGATAAAGTGAATGAAGTGGAGCAAGTAGAGGAAATGGACGATGTTGAGGAAGTGGTGGAAGTGGACGAAATTGAGGAAGTGGACGAAGTGGACGAACTTGACGAAGTGGTGGAAGTGGTGGAAGTGGAGCAAGTAGACGAACTTGACGTAGTGGACGAAGTGGACGAATTTGACGAAGTGGAGGAAGTGGAGAATGTGGACGAGGTGGAGAACGTGGAAGACTGGATGAAGTGGACGACGTTGACGAAGTGGACGAAGTGGAGGAAGTGGAGAAAGTGGCCAAAGTGGACAAAGTGGAGTAAGTGGAGGAATTTGAGAAGTGGACGAACCTGACGAAGTTTACGAAGTGGAGGAAGTGGAGGAAGTGGACGAAATAGAGGAAGTCGACGAAGTGCACGAACTTGACGAAGTGGACGAAGTGGATGAAGTGGAGGAAGTGGATGAAGTTGACGAAGTGGACGAAGTGGGCGATGTGGAGGAAGTTGGGGAAGTTGACGAAGTTGATGAAGTGGACGAAGTAGACGAAGTGGACAAAGTGGAGGAAGGGGAGGAAGTGGAGGAAGTGTAGGAAGTGGAGGAAGTGGAGGAAGTGGACGAACTTGACGAAGTGGACGAAATGGACGAAGTGGACGAAGTTGACGAAGTGGACGAAGTGGACGATGTTGACGAAGGGGAAGAAGTTCCGGAAGTGAATGAAGTGGAGGAAGTGCAAGAAGTGGACGATGTTGAAGAAGTGGAGGAAGTGGTCGAAGTTGACGAAGTCGACGAAGTGGAAGAAGTTGATGAAGTGGAGGAAGTGGACGAAGTGGATGAAGGGGACGAACTTGACGAACTTTACGAAGTGGAGGGAGTGGAGGAAGTGGAGGAAGTGCACGAAGTTGACGAATTGGACGAAATAGAGGAAGTGGACGAAGTGCACGAACTTGACGAAGTGCAGGAAGTGGATTAAGTGGAGGAAGTGGATGAAGTTGACAAAGTGGACGAAGTGGACGAAGTGGAGGAAGTGGACGAACTTGACGAAGTGGACGAAATGGACGAAGTGCACGAAGTTGACGAAGTGGAAGAAGTTGACAAAGTGGAGGAAGTGGAGGAAGTGGACGAAGTGGACGAAGCTGACAAAGTGGATAAAGTGGAAGAGGTGGAGGAAGTGGAGGAACTGGACAAAGTTGACGAAGTGGACGAAATGGACGAAGTGGACGAAGTTGACGAAGTGGACAAAGTGGAGGAAGTGAATGAAGTGGAGGAAGTGGAGGAAACGGATGATGTTGAGGAAGTGGACGAAATGGAGGAAGTAGAGGAAGTGGAAGAACTGGAGGAAGTGGACGAAGTGGAGAATGTGGACGAAGTAGAGGAAGTGGAAGAATTGGACGAAGTGGAGGAAGTGGACGAAGTGGAGGAGGAGGAGGAAGTTGACGAAGTGGAGGAAGTTGAGGAAGTGGAGGAAGTTGACGAAGTTGACGAAGTGGACGAAGTGGAGGAGGTGGAGGAAGTGGAGGAAGTGGACGAAGTAATCGAAGTTGACGAAGTCGACGAAGTGGAGGAAGTGGAGGAGGTGGATGAAATGGAGGGAGTGGACGAAGTGGAGGAAATGGAGGAATTGGACGAAGTGGACGAAGTAGATGAAGTGGACAAAGTGGACAAAGTGGAGGAAGTGGAGGAAGTGGACGAAGCTGACAAAGTGGACGAAATGGACGAAGTGGAGGAAGTGGAAGAAGTTGACGAACGTGACGAAGTGGACGCAGTGGACAAAGTAGACGAAGTGGACAAAGTTGACGAAGTGGAAGAAGTGGATAAAGTGAATGAAGTGGAGCAAGTAGAGGAAATGGACGATGTTGAGGAAGTGGTGGAAGTGGACGAAATTGAGGAAGTGGACGAAGTGGACGAACTTGACGAAGTGGTGGAAGTGGTGGAAGTGGAGGAAGTAGACGAACTTTACGAAGTGGACGAAGTGGACGAATTTGACGAAGTGGAGGAAG
This sequence comes from Vigna umbellata, assembly GCF_029865625.1. Classification (NCBI taxonomy): domain Eukaryota; kingdom Viridiplantae; phylum Streptophyta; class Magnoliopsida; order Fabales; family Fabaceae; genus Vigna; species Vigna umbellata. The sequence continues at coordinate 44,787,439 of NC_142173.1, forward strand.
TGGAGAATGTGGACGAGGTGGAGAAGGTGGAAGACTGGACGAAGTGGACGACGTTGACGTAGTGGACGAAGTGGAGGAAGTGGACGAAATAGAGGAAGTGGACGAAGTGCACGAACTTGACGAAGTTGACGAAGTGGATGAAGTGGAGGAAGTGGATGAAGTGGACGAAGTGGACGAAGTGGACAAAGTGCACGAAGTGGGCGATGTGGAGGAAGTGGAGGAAGTTGACGAAGTTGACGAAGTGGACGAAGTAGACGAACTAGACGAAGTAGACGAAGTGGACAAAGTGGAGGAAGGGGAGGAAGTGTAGGAAGTGGAGGAAGTGGACGAACTTCACGAAGTGGACGAAATGGACGAAGTTGACGAAGTTGACGAAGTGGACGAAGTGGACGATGTTGACGAAGGGGAAGAAGTTCAGGAAGTGAATGAAGTGGAGGAAGTGCAAGAAGTGGACGATGTTGAAGAAGTGGACGAAGTGGTCGAAGTGGAAGAAGTTGATGAAGTGGAGGAAGTGGAGGAAGTGGATGAAGGGGACGAACTTGACGAAGTTTACGAAGTCGAGGAAGTGGACGAAATAGAGGAAGTGGACGAAGTGGAGGAAGTGGATGAAGTGGAGGAAGTGGATGAAGTTGACGAAGTGGACGAAGTGGACAAAGTGGAGGAAGTGGAAGTAGTGGACGAAGTGGAGGAAGTGGTAGTAGGGGACGAAGTGGAGGAAGTGAACGAAATGGACGATATTGAGGAAGTAGTAGAAGTGGACGAAAGGGAGGAAGTGGAGGAAGTGAACGAACTGGAGGAAGTGGACGAATTTGACGAAGTGGATGAAGTTGACGAAGTGGATGAAGTGGACGATGTGGAGGAAGTGGAGGAAATGGACGATGTTGATGAAGTGGAAGAAGTTCAGGAAGTGAATGGAGCGGAGGAAGTGCAAGAAGTGGACAATGTTGAGGAAGTGGAGAAAGTGGACGAAGTTGAAGAAGTGTAAGAAGTTGACGAGGGGGAGGAAGTAGACGAAATGGACGAAGCGGACGAACTTGACGAAGTGGACGAAGTTGACGACGTTGACGAAGTGGACGAAGTTGACGACGTTGACGAAATGGACGAAGCGGAGGAAGTGGACGAAGTGGATGAAGGGGACGAACTTGACGAAGTTTACGAAGTGGAGGAAGTGGACGAAATAGAGGAGGTGGACGAAGTGCACGAACTTGACGAAGTGGACGAAGTGGATGAAGTGGAGGAAGTGGATGAAGTTGACGAAGTGAACAAAGTGGACGAAGTGGCCAATGTGGAGGAAGTGGAGGAAGTTGACGAAGTTGATGAAGTGGACGAAGTAGACGAAGTGGACAAAGTGGAGGAAGGGGAGGAAGTGGAGGAAGTGTAGGAAGTGGAGGAAGTAGACGAACTTGACGAAGTGGACGAAATGGAAGAAGTGGACGAAGTGGACGATGTTGACGAAGGGGAAGAAGTTCAGGAAGTGAATGAAGTGGAGGAAGTGCAAGAAGTGGACGATGTTGAAGAAGTGGAGGAAGTGGTCGAAGTTGACGAAGTGGACAAAGTGGAAGAAGTTGATGAAGAGGAGGAAGTGGACGAAGTGGACGAAGTGGATGAAGGGGACGAACTTGACGAAGTTTACGAAGTGGAGGAAGTGGAGGAAGTGGACGAAGTGCTCGAAGTGGACGAAGTGGACGAAGTGGAGGAAGTGGACGAACTTGACGAAGTGGAAGAAATGGACGAAGTGCACGAAGTGGACGAAGTTGTCGAAGTGGACGAAGTTGACGAAGTGGACGAAGTTGACGACGTTGACGAAATGGACGAAGTGGAGGAAGTGGACGAAGTGGATGAAGGGGACGAACTTGACGAAGTTTACGAAGTGGAGGAAGTGGAGGAAGTGGACGAAATAGAGGAAGTGGACGATGTGCACGAACTTGACGAAGTGGACGAAGTGGAGGAAGTGGATGAAGTTGACGAAGTGAACAAAGTGGACGAAGTGGCCAATGTGGAGGAAGTGGAGGAAGTTGACGAAGTTGATGAAGTGGACGAAGTAGACGAAGTGGACAAAGTGGAGGAAGGGGAGGAAGTGGAGGAAGTGTAGGAAGTGGAGGAAGTGGACGAGCTTGACGAAGTGGACGAAATGGAAGAAGTGGACGAAGTGGACGAAGTGGACGAAATAGAGGAAGTGGAGGAAGTGGATGAAGTGGAGGTAGTGGATGAAGTTGACGAAGTGGACAAAGTGGACGAAGTGGAGGAAGTGGACGAACTTGACGAAGTGGACGAAATGGACGAAGTGCACGAAGTGGACGAAGTTGTCGAAGTGGACGAAGTTGACGAAGTGGACGAAGTTGATGAAGTGGACGAAGTTGACGAAGTGGACGAAGTGGAGGAAGTGAATGAAATGGAAGAAGTGGAGGAAATGGACGATATTGAGGAAGTAGTAGAAGTGGACGAAAGGGAGCAAGTGGAGGAAGTGAACGAATTGAAGGAAGTGGACGAATTTGACGAAGTGGAGGAAGTGGAGGAAGTAGACGAAGTGGAGGAACTGGACAATGTGGACGAGGTGGAAGAACTGGACGAAGTGGACGACGGGGACGAACTTGACGAAGTTGACGAAATGGAGGAAGTGGAGGAAGTGGAGGAAGTGGAGAAAATAGAGGAAGTGGACGAACTTGACGAAGTAGACGAAGTGGATGAAGCGGACGAACTGGACGAACTGGACGAAGTGGACGAAGTGGACGAAGTTGACGACGTGGACAAAGTTGACGAAGTGGAGGAAGTGGAAGAACTGGACGAAGTGGAGGAAGTGGAAGAAGTGGACAAAGCTGACAAAGTGGACAAAGTGGTAGAGGTGGAAGAAGTGGAGGAAGTGGACAAAGTTGACGAAGTGGACGACATGGACGAAGTGGACGAAGTTGACAAAGTGGACGAAGCTGACAAAGTGGAGGAAGTGGAGGAAACGGACGATGTTGAGGAAGTGGACGAAATGGAGGAAGTAGTGGAAGTGGAAGAACTGGAGGAAGTGGACGAAGTGGAGGAAGTGGAAGAACTAGACGAAGTAGAGGAAGTGGACGAAGTTGACGAAGTGGACGAAGTGGAGGAAGTTGAGGAAGTGGAGGAAGTTGAGGAAGTGGAGGAAGTTGATGAAGTTGACGAAGTGGATGAAGTGGAGGAGGTGGAGGAAGTGGAGGAAGTGGACGAAGTGGACGAAGTAATCGAAGTTGACGAAGTGGACGAAGTGGACGAAGTTGACGAAGTGGAGGAAGTGGACGTAGAGGAGGAAGTGGAGGAATTGGACGAAATGCAGGCAGTAGACGAAGTTGGCGACGTGGACGACGTGGTGGAAATGGAGGAACTGGACGAAGCGGACGAAGTAGACGAAGTGGACAAAGTGGAGGAAGTGGAGGAAGTGCACGAACCTGACGAAGTGGACGAAATGGACGAAGTGGACGAAGTGGAAGAAGTTGACGAAGTGGACGAAGTGGACGCAGTAGACGAAGTGGACGAACTGCACGAAGTGGACAAAGTTGACGAAGTGGAAGAAGTGGATGAAGTGAATGAAGTGGAGCAAGTAGAGGAAATGGACGATGTTGAGGAAGTGGTGGAAGTGGACGAAATGGAGGAAGTGGACGAAGTGGACAAACTTGACGAAGTGGAGGAAATGGAGGAAGTGGTGGAAGTGGAGGAAGTAGACGAACTTGACGAAGTGGACGAATTTGACGAAGTGAAGGAAGTGGAGAATGTGGACCAGGTGGAGAAAGTGGAAGAACTAGACGAAGTGGACGACGTTGACGAAGTGGACGAAGTGGAGGAAGTGGAGGAAGTGAACGAAGTGGACGACGTGGGCGAAGTGGAGGAAGTTGACGAAGTTGAGGAAGTGGACGACGTGGACGAAGTAGACGAAGTGGACAAAGTGGAGGAAGGGGAGGAAGTGGAGGAAGGGGAGGAAATGGAGGATGTGAAGGAAGTGGACGAAATGGACGAAGTGGATGAAGTTGACGAAGTGGATGAAGTGGACGAAGTGGAGGAAGTGGAGGAAATGGACGATGTTGATGAAGTGGAAGAAGTTCAGGAAGTGAATGGAGCGGAGGAAGTGCAAGAAGTGGACAATGTTGAGGAAGTGGAGAAAGTGGACGAAGTTGAAGAAGTGAACGAAGTGGAAGAAGTTGACGAGGTGGAGGAGGTGGAGGAAGCGGTCGAAGCGGACGAACTTGACAAAGTGGACGAAGTGGACGAAATGGAGGAAGTGGTGGAAGTGGAAGAACTGGATGAAGTGGAGGAAGTGGATAATGTGGAGGAGGTGGAGGAAGTCGAAGAACTGGACGAAGTGGAGGAAGTGGATGAAGTTGACGACGTTGACGAAGTGGACGAAGTGGATGAAGTCGACGAAGTGGACGAAGTGGAGGAAGTGGACGAAGTGGAAGAAGTGGACAAAGTGGAGTAAGTGGAGGAAGTGGAGGAAGTGGACGAACCTGACGAAGTGGACGAAATGGACGAAGTTGACGAAGTGGAAGAAGTGGATGAAGTGAATGAAGTGGAGGAAGTAGAGGAAATGGACGATGCTGAGGAAGTGGACGAAATGGAGGAAGTAGAGGAAGTGGAGGAAGTGGTCGAACTTGACGAAGTGGAGGAAGTGGGGAAGTGGAGGAAGTAGAAGAACTTGACGAAGTGGACGAAATGGACGAAGTGGACGAAGTTGACGAAATGGAGGAAGTGGATAATGTGGAGGAAGTGGAGGAAGTGGAAGAACTGGACGAAGTGGAGGAAGTGGACGAAGTTGACAAAGCGGACGAAGTTGACGACGTTGACGAAGTGGACGAAGTGGAGGAAGTGGACGAAGTGGGAAAAGTGGAGGAAGTGAAGGAAGTTGACAAAGTTGACGAAGTGGACGAAGCAGATGAAGTGGAGGAAGGGGAGGAAGTGGAAGAAGTGGAGTAAGTGTAGGAAGTGGAGGAAGTGGACGAAGTTGACGAAGTGGACGAAATGGACGAGTTTGACGAAGTGGACGAAGTGGAGGAAATGGACGATGTTGACAAAGTGGAAGAAGTGGACGATGTTGAAGAACTGGAGGAAGTGGACGAAGTTGACGAAGTGGACGAAGTGGAAGAAGTTGACGAAGTGGAGGAAGTGGACAAAGTGGATGAAGGGGACGAACTTGACGAAGTTTACGTAGTGGAGGAAGTGGACGAAGTGGAGGAAATAGAGGAAGTGGACGAACTTGACGAAGTAGACGAAGTGGATGAAGTGGAAGAAGTGGACGAAGTGGACGAAGAGGACGAAGTGGACGAAGTTGACGACGTGGACGAAGTGAAGGAAGTGGAGAAAGTGTACGAAGTGGACAAAGTGAAAGAAGTGGAGGAAGTGGAGGAAGTGGAGGAAGTGGACGAACCTAACGAAGTGGACGAAATGGACGAAGTGGAGGAAGTTGACGAAGTTGACGAAATGGATAAAGTGGAGGAAGTGAATGAAGTGGAGGAAGTAGATGAAATGGACGATGTTGAGGAAGTGGAGGAAGTGGACGAAATGGAGGAAGTGGACGAACTGGACAAAGTGGAGGAAGTGGAGGACGTGGACGAAGTGGAGGAAGTGGACGAAGTGGACGAAGTGGAGGAAGTGAACAAAGTTGACGAAGTGGATGAAGTGAATGAAGTGGAGGAAGTAGAGGAAATGGACGATGTTGAGGAAGTAGAGGAAATGGATGATGTTGAGGAAGTGGAGGAAGGGGACGAAATGGAGTAAGTGGAGGAAGTGGAAGAAGTGTATGAAGTGGACGAAGCGGAGGAAGTGGAGGAAGTGGACCAAGTGGAGGCTGTGGAGGAAGTGGACGAAATAGACGAAGTTGACGTAGTGGACGAAGTTGACGAAGTTGACGAAGTGGACGAAGTGGAGGAAGTGGAGGAAGTGGACAAAGTTGACGAAGTGGAAGAAGTGGGCTAAGTGAATGAAGTGGAGGAAGTAGAGGAAATGGACGATGTTGAAGGAGTGGAGGAAGTGGACGAAATGGAGGAAGTGAAGGAAGTGGACGAAGTGGAAGAAGTTGACGAAGTGAAGGAAGTGGAGGAAATGGACGATGTTGATGAAGTGGAAGAAGTTCAGAAAGTGAATGGAGTGGAGGAAGTGCAAGAAGTGGACAATGTTGAGGAAGTGGAGAAAGTGGACGAAGTTGAAGAAGTGGACGAAGTGGAAGAAGTTGACGAGGTGGAGGAAGTGGACGAAGTGGACGAAATGGAGGAAGTGGAGGAAGTGGAAGAACTGGACGAAGTGGAGGAAGTGGAAAATGTGGAGGAAGTGGAGGAAGTCGAAGAACTGGACGAAGTGGACGAAGTTGACGAAGTGGACGAAGTTTACGACGTTGACGAAGTGGAGGAAGTGGAGGAAGTCGACGAAGTGGACGAAGTAATCGAAGTTGAGGAAGTGGACGAAGTGGACGAAGTGGACAAAGTCGAGTAAGTGGACGAAGTGGAGGAAGTGGACGAACCTGACGAAGTGGACGAAATGGACGAAGAAGAAAAGGTGGACGAAGTTGACGAAGTGGAAAAAGTGGACAAAGTTGACGAAGTGGAAGAAGTGGATGAAGTGAATGAATTGGAGGAAGTAGAGGAAATGGACGATGTTGAGGAAGTGGACGAAATGGAGGAAGTGGAGGAGGTGGAGGAATTGGAGGAAGTGGTCGAACTTGACGAAGTGGAGGAAGTGGGGAAGTGGAGGAAGTAGAAGAACTGGCCGAAATGGAGGAAGTGGACGAAGTGGACGAAGTGGAGGAAGTGGAGAATGTGGACGAAGTGGAGGAAGTGGAGGAGGTGGAGGAATTGGAGGAAGTGGTCGAACGTGACGAAGTGGAGGAAGTGGGGAAGTGGAGGAAGTAGAAGAAGAACTGGACGAAATGGAGGAAGTGAAGGAAGTGGACGAAGTGGAGGAAGTGGAGAATGTGGACGAAGTGGAGGAAGTGGAAGAACTGGACGAATTGGAGGAAGTGGACGAAGTGGACGAAGTGGAGGAAGTGGACAAAGTTGACGAAGTGGAAGAAGTGGATGAAGTGAATGAAGTGGAGGAAGTAGAGGAAATGGACGATGTTGAGGAAGTAGAGGAAATGGACGATGTTGAGGAAGTGGAGGAAGTGGAAGAAGTGTACGAAGTGGACGAAGCGGAGGAAGTGGAGGAAGTGGACCAAGTGGAGGCAGTGGAGGAAGTGGACGAAATAGGCAAAGTTGACGAAGTTGACGTAGTGGACGAAGTTGACGAAGTTGACGAAGTGGACGAAGTGGAGGAAGTGGACAAAGTTGACGAAGTGTGGGAAGGGAAATGGAGGACGTAGAGGAAATGGACGATGTTGAAGAAGTGGAGGAAGTGGACGAAATGGAGGAAGTGGAGGAAATGAAGGAAGTGGAGGAAATGAAGGAAGTGGACGAAGTGGAAGAAGTTGACGAAGTGAAGGAAGTTGAGGAAGGGGACGAAGTGGATGAAGGGGACGAATTTGACGAAGTTGAGGAGGTGGAGGAAGTGAAGGAAGTGGACGAAGAGGACGAAGTGGACGAAGTTGAGGAAATAGAGGAAGTGGACGAACTTGACGAAGTGGACGAAGTGGACGAGCTTGACGAAGTGGACGAAGTGGATGAAGTGGACGAAGTGGATGAAGTGGACGAAGTGGACGAAGAGGACGAAGTGGACGAAGTGGACGAAGTGGACGACGTGGACGGAGTGGGTAAGTAGAGGAAGTGGAGGAAGTGGACAAACCTGACGAAGTGGACGAAATGGACGAAGTGGACGAAGTGGAGGAAGTGGATGAAGAGGACGAAATGGAGGAAGTGAAGGAAGTGGAGGAGGTGGAGGAAGTAGAGGAACTCGATACAGTGGACGAACTTGACGAAGTGGCCGAAGTGGATGAAGTGGACGAAGTGGAGGAAGTGCACGAAGAGGACAAAGTGGACGAAGTGGACAAAAGGGGGAAGTGGACGAAGTGGAGGAAGTGTAGGAAGTGGAGGAAGTGGAAGAAGTGGAGGAAGTGTAGGAAGTGGAGGAAGTAGACGAGGTTGGAGAAGTGGAGGAAGTGGAGGAAATGGACGAAGAGGACGAAGTGAAGGAAGTGGACAAAGTGGAGGAAGTGGAGGAAGTGGAGGAAGTGGACGAAGTGGAGGAAATAGAGGAAGTGGACGAAGTGGACAAACTTGACGAAGTAGACGAAGTGGATGAACTGGAGGAAGTGTACGAAGTGGACAAAGTGTAGGAAGTGGAGGAAGTAGAGGAAGTGGACGAACCTAACGAAGTGGACCAAGTGGATGAAGTTGACGAAGTGGACAAAGTGGAGGAAGTGAATGAAGTGGAGGAAGTGGATGAAATGGACGATGTTGAGGAAGTGGAGGAAGTGGACGAAATGGAGGAAGTGGAGGAAGTGGAGGAAGTGGAGAAAGTGGACAAAGTTGACGAAGTGGAAGAAGTGGATGAAGTGAATGAAGTGGAGGAAGTAGAGGAAATGGACGATGTTGAGGAAGTGGAGGAAGTGGACGAAATGGAGGAAGTGGAGGAAGTGGAGGAAGTGGAGGAAGTGGAAGAAGTGTACGAAGTGGACGAAGTGGAGAATGTGGACGAAGTGGAGGAAGTGGAAGAACTGGACGAAGTGGTGGAAGTGGACGAAGTTGACGAAGTGGACGAAATGGAGGAAGTGGAGGAAGTTGAGGAAGTTGACGAAATGGACGAAGTGGGCAAAGTGGACAAAGTGGACGAAGTGGAGGAAGTGGATGAAGTCGACGAAGTGGACGAAGTGGACGAAGTGGACGAAGTGGACAAAGTGGAGTAAGTGGAGGAAGTGGAGGAAGTGGACTAACCTGACAAAGTGGACGAACTGGACGAAGAGGAAAAGGTGGACGAAGTTGACGAAGTGGACGAAGTGGACAAAGTGGACAAAGTTGACGACGTGGAAGAAGTGGATGAAGTGAATGAAGTGGAGGAAGTAGAGGAAATGGACGATGTTGAGGAAGTGGAAGAAATGGAGGAAGTGGAGGAAGTGGTCGAACTTGACGAAGTGGAGGAAGTGGGGAAGTGGAGGAAGTAGAAGAACTTGACGAAGTGGACGAAATGGACGAAGTGGACGAAGTTGACGAAATGGAGGAAGTGGATAATGTGGAGGAAGTAGAGGAAGTGGAAGAACTGGACGAAGTGGAGGAAGTGGACGAAGTTGACGAAGCGGACGAAGTTGACGACGTTGACGAAGTGGACGAAGTGGAGGAGGTGGAGGAAATGGACGAAGTGGGCAAAGTGGAGGAAGTGAAGGAAGTTGACAAAGTTGACGAAGTGGACGAAGCAGATGAAGTGGACAAAGTGGAGGAAGGGGAGGAAGTGGAAGAAGTGGAGTAAGTGTAGGAAGTGGAGGAAGTGGACGAAGTTGACGAAGTGGACGAAATGGACGAGGTTGACGAAGTGGACGAAGTGGAGGAAATGGACGATGTTGACAAAGTGGAAGAAGTTCATGAAGTGAATGAAGTGGAGAGAGTGGAAGAAGTGGACGATGTTGAAGAACTGGAGGAAGTGGACGAAGTTGACGAAGTGGACGAAGTGGACGAAGTGGAAGAAGTTGACGAAGTGGAGGAAGTGGAGGAAGTGGACAAAGTGGATGAAGGGGACGAACATGACGAAGTTTACGTAGTGGAGGAAGTGGACGAAGTGGAGGAAATAGAGGAAGTGGACGAACTTGACGAAGTAGACGAAGTGGATGAAGTGGAGGAAGTGGACGAAGTGAACGAAGAGGACGAAGTGGACAAAGTGGTCGAAGTTGACGACGTGGACGAAGCGGAGGAAGTGGAGAAAGTGTACTGAGTGGACAAAGTGGAAGAAGTGGAGGAAGAGGAGGAAGTGGACGAACCTAACGAAGTGGACGAAATGGACGAAGTGGAGGAAGTTGACGAAGTTGACGAAAAGGACAAAGTGGAGGAAGTGAATGAAGTGGAGGAAGTAGATGAAATGGACGATGTTGAGGAAGTGGAGGAAGCGGACGAAATGGAGGAAGTGGACGAACTGGACAAAGTGGAGGAAGTGGAGGACGTGGACGAAGTGGAGGAAGTGGAGAATGCGGACGAAGTGGAGGAAGTGGAAGAACTGGACGAAGTGGAGGAAGTGGACGAAGTGGAGGAAGTGGACGAAGTTGACGACGTTGACGAAGTGGACGAAGTGGAGGAGGTGGAGGAAGTGGACGAAGTGGGCAAAAAGTGGAGGAAGTGAAGGAAGTTGACAAAGTTGACGAAGTGGACGAAGCAGATGAAGTGGACAAAGTGGAGGAAGGGGAGGAAGTGGAAGAACTGGAGTAAGTATAGGAAGTGGAGGAAGTGGACGAAGTTGACAAAGTGGACGAAATGGACGAGGTTGACGAAGTGGACGAAGTGGAGGAAATGGACGATGTTGACAAAGTGGAAGAAGTTCATGAAGTGAATGAAGTGGAGAAAGTGGACGATGTTGAAGAACTGGAGGAAGTGGACGAAGTTGACGAAGTGGACGAAGTGGACGAAGTGGAAGAAGTTGACGAAGTGGAGGAAGTGGAGGAAGTGGACAAAGTGGATGAAGGGGACGAACTTGACGAAGTTTACGTAGTGGAGGAAGTGGACGAAGTGGAGGAAATAGAGGAAGTGGACGAACTTGACGAAATAGACGAAGTGGATGAAGTGGAGGAAGTGGACGAAGAGGACGAAGTGGACGAAGTTGACGACGTGGATGAAGCGGAGGAAGTGGAGAAAGTGTACGAAGTGGAGAAAGTGGAAGAAGTGGAGGAAGTGGAGGAAGTGGACGAACCTAACGAAGTGGACGAAATGGACGAAGTGGAGGAAGTTGACGAAGTTGAAGAAAAGGACAAAGTGGAGGAAGTGAATGAAGTGGAGGAAGTAGATGAAATGGACGATGTTGAGGAAGTGGACGAAATGGAGGAAGTGGAGGAAGTGGACGCACTGGACAAAGTTGAGTAAGTGGAGGACGTGGAGGAAGTGGAGGAAGTGGAGAATGTGGACGAAGTGGAGGAAGTGGAAGAACTGGACGAAGTGGAGGAAGTGGACGAAGTGGAGGAAGTGGAGGAAGTGGACAAAGTTGACGAAGTGGATGAAGTGAATGAAGTGGAGGAAGTAGAGGAAATGGACGATGTTGAGGGAGTAGAGGAAATGGATGATGTTGAGGAAGTGGAGGAAGTGGACGAAATGAAGGAAGTGGAGGAAGTGGAAGAAATGTACGAAGTGGACGAAGCGGAGGAAGTGGAGGAAGTGGACCAAGTGGAGGCAGTGGAGGAAGTGGACGAAATAGACGAAGTTGACGTAGTGGACGAAGTTGACGAAGTGGACGAAGTGGAGGAAGTGGACAAAGTTGACGAAGTGGAAGAAGTGGGGGAAGTGAATGAAGTGGAGGAAGTAGAGGAAATGGACGATGTTGAAGAAGTGGAGGAAGTGGACGAAATGGAGGAAGTGAAGGAAGTGGACGAAGTGGAAGAAGTTGACGAAGTGAAAGAAGTGGAGGAAATGGACGATGTTGATGAAGTGGAAGAAGTTTAGGAAGTGAATGGAGCGGAGGAAGTGCAAGAAGTGGACAATGTTGAGGAAGTGGAGAAAGTGGACGAAGTTGAAGAAGTGGACGAAGTGGAAGAAGTTGACGAGGTGGAGGAGGTGGAGGAAGTGGACGAAGCGGACGAACTTGACGAAGTGGACGAAGTGGACGAAATGGAGGAAGTGGAGGAAGTGAAGAACTGGACGAAGTGGAGGAAGTGGATAATGTGGAGGAAATGGAGGAAGTCGAAGAACTAGACGAAGTGGAGGAAGTGGACGAAGTTGACGAAGTTGACGAAGTTTACGACGTTGACGAAGTGGACGAAGTGGAGGAAGTGGATGAAGTCGACGAAGTTGACGAAGTGGACGAAGTGGAAGAAGTGGACAAAGTGGAGTAAGTGGAGGAAGTGGAGGAAGTGGACGAACCTGACGAAGTGGACGAAATGGATGAAGAGGAAAAGGTGGACGAAGTTGACGAAGTGGACGAAGTGGACAAAGTTGACGAAGTGGAAGAAGTGGATGAAGTGAATGAAGTGGAGGAAGTAGAGGAAATGGACGATGTTGAGGAAGTGGACGAAATGGAGGAAGTGGAGGAGGTGGAGGAACTAGAGGAAGTGGTCGAACTTGACGAAGTGGAGGAAGTGGGGAAGTGGAGGAAGTAGAAGAACTTGACGAAGTGGACGAAATGGACGAAGTAGACGAAGTGGAGGAAGTGGATAATGTGGAGGAAGTGGAAGAACTGGATGAAGTGGAGGAAGTGGAGGAAGTGGACGACGTTGACGAAGCAGACGAAGTTGACGACGTTGACGAAGTGGACGAAGTGGAGGAAGTGGGCAAAGTGGAGGAAGTGGAGGAAGTTGACAAAGTGGACGAAGTGGACGAAGTTGACGAAGTGGACAAAGTGGAGGAAGGGGACCAAGTGGAAGAAGTGGAGTAAGTGTAGGAAGTGGAGGAAGTGGAAGAAGTTGACGAAGTGGACGAAATGGACGAGGTTGACGAAGTGGACGAAGTGGAGGAAATGGACGATGTTGACAAAGTGGAGGAAGTGGATGAAATGGAGGAAGTGAAGGAAGTGGACGAAGTGGAAGAAGTTGACGAAGTGAAGGAAGTGGAGGAAATGGACGATGTTGATGAAGTGGAAGAAGTTCAGAAAGTGAATGGAGCGGAGGAAGTGCAAGAAGTGGACAATGTTGCGGAAGTGGAGAAAGTGGACGAAGTTGAAGAAGTGGACAAAGTGGAAGAAGTTGACGAGGTGGAGGAAGTGGACGAACTTGACGAAGTGGACGAAGTGGACGAAATGGAGGAAGTGGAGGAAGTGGAAGAACTGGACGAAGTGGAGGAAGTGGAAAATGTGGAGGAAGTGGAGGAAGTCGAAGAACTGGACGAAGTGGACGAAGTTGACGAAGTGGACGAAGTTTACGACGTTGACGAAGTGGAGGAAGTGGAGGAAGTCGACGAAGTGGACGAAGTAATCGAAGTTGAGGAAGTGGACGAAGTGGACGAAGTGGACAAAGTCGAGTAAGTGGACGAAGTGGAGGAAGTGGACGAACCTGACGAAGTGGACGAAATGGACGAAGAAGAAAAGGTGGACGAAGTTGACGAAGTGGAAAAAGTGGACAAAGTTGACGAAGTGGAAGAAGTGGATGAAGTGAATGAAGTGGAGGAAGTAGAGGAAATGGACGATGTTGAGGAAGTGGACGAAATGGAGGAAGTGGAGGAGGTGGAGGAATTGGAGGAAGTGGTCGAACTTGACGAAGTGGAGGAAGTGGGGAAGTGGAGGAAGTAGAAGAACTGGCCGAAATGGAGGAAGTGGACGAAGTGGACGAAGTGGACGAAGTGGAGGAAGTGGAGAATGTGGACGAAGTGGAGGAAGTGGAGGAGGTGGAGGAATTGGAGGAAGTGGTCGAACGTGACGAAGTGGAGGAAGTGGGGAAGTGGAGGAAGTAGAAGAAGAACTGGACGAAATGGAGGAAGTGAAGGAAGTGGACGAAGTGGAGGAAGTGGAGAATGTGGACGAAGTGGAGGAAGTGGAAGAACTGGACGAATTGGAGGAAGTGGACGAAGTGGACGAAGTGGAGGAAGTGGACAAAGTTGACGAAGTGGAAGAAGTGGATGAAGTGAATGAAGTGGAGGAAGTAGAGGAAATGGACGATGTTGAGGAAGTAGAGGAAATAGGACGATGTTGAGGAAGTGGAGGAAGTGGAAGAAGTGTACGAAGTGGACGAAGCGGAGGAAGTGGAGGAAGTGGACCAAGTGGAGGCAGTGGAGGAAGTGGACGAAATAGGCAAAGTTGACGAAGTTGACGTAGTGGACGAAGTTGACGAAGTTGACGAAGTGGACGAAGTGGAGGAAGTGGACAAAGTTGACGAAGTGGGGGAAGGGAAATGGAGGACGTAGAGGAAATGGACGATGTTGAAGAAGTGGAGGAAGTGGACGAAATGGAGGAAGTGGAGGAAATGAAGGAAGTGGACGAAGTGGAAGAAGTTGACGAAGTGAAGGAAGTTGAGGAAGGGGACGAAGTGGATGAAGGGGACGAATTTGACGAAGTTGAGGAGGTGGAGGAAGTGAAGGAAGTGGACGAAGAGGACGAAGTGGACGAAGTTGAGGAAATAGAGGAAGTGGACGAACTTGACGAAGTGGACGAAGTGGACGAGCTTGACGAAGTGGACGAAGTGGATGAAGTGGACGAAGTGGATGAAGTGGACGAAGTGGACGAAGAGGACGAAGTGGACGAAGTGGACGACGTGGACGGAGTGGGTAAGTAGAGGAAGTGGAGGAAGTGGACAAACCTGACGAAGTGGACGAAATGGACGAAGTGGACGAAGTGGAGGAAGTGGATGAAGAGGACGAAATGGAGGAAGTGAAGGAAGTGGAGGAGGTGGAGGAAGTAGAGGAACTCGATACAGTGGACGAACTTGACGAAGTGGCCGAAGTGGATGAAGTGGACGAAGTGGAGGAAGTGCACGAAGAGGACGAAGTGGACGAAGTGGACAAAAGGGGGAAGTGGACGAAGTGGAGGAAGTGTAGGAAGTGGAGGAAGTGGAAGAAGTGGAGGAAGTGTAGGAAGTGGAGGAAGTAGACGAGGTTGGAGAAGTGGAGGAAGTGGAGGAAATGGACGAAGAGGACGAAGTGAAGGAAGTGGACAAAGTGGAGGAAGTGGAGGAAGTGGACGAAGTGGAGGAAATAGAGGAAGTGGACGAAGTGGACAAACTTGACGAAGTAGACGAAGTGGATGAACTGGAGGAAGTGTACGAAGTGGACAAAGTGTAGGAAGTGGAGGAAGTAGAGGAAGTGGACGAACCTAACGAAGTGGACCAAGTGGATGAAGTTGACGAAGTGGACAAAGTGGAGGAAGTGAATGAAGTGGAGGAAGTGGATGAAATGGACGATGTTGAGGAAGTGGAGGAAGTGGACGAAATGGAGGAAGTGGAGGAAGTGGAGGAAGTGGAGAAAGTGGACAAAGTTGACGAAGTGGAAGAAGTGGATGAAGTGAATGAAGTGGAGGAAGTAGAGGAAATGGACGATGTTGAGGAAGTGGAGGAAGTGGACGAAATGGAGGAAGTGGAGGAAGTGGAGGAAGTGGAAGAAGTGTACGAAGTGGACGAAGTGGAGAATGTGGACGAAGTGGAGGAAGTGGAAGAACTGGACGAAGTGGTGGAAGTGGACGAAGTTGACGAAGTGGACGAAATGGAGGAAGTGGAGGAAGTTGAGGAAGTTGACGAAATGGACGAAGTGGACAAAGTGGACAAAGTGGACGAAGTGGAGGAAGTGGATGAAGTCGACGAAGTGGACGAAGTGGACGAAGTGGACAAAGTGGAGTAAGTGGAGGAAGTGGAGGAAGTGGACTAACCTGACAAAGTGGACGAACTGGACGAAGAGGAAAAGGTGGACGAAGTTGACGAAGTGGACGAAGTGGACAAAGTGGACAAAGTTGACGACGTGGAAGAAGTGGATGAAGTGAATGAAGTGGAGGAAGTAGAGGAAATGGACGATGTTGAGGAAGTGGAAGAAATGGAGGAAGTGGAGGAAGTGGTCGAACTTGACGAAGTGGAGGAAGTGGGGAAGTGGAGGAAGTAGAAGAACTTGACGAAGTGGACGAAATGGACGAAGTGGACGAAGTTGACGAAATGGAGGAAGTGGATAATGTGGAGGAAGTAGAGGAAGTGGAAGAACTGGACGAAGTGGAGGAAGTGGACGAAGTTGACGAAGCGGACGAAGTTGACGACGTTGACGAAGTGGACGAAGTGGAGGAGGTGGAGGAAATGGACGAAGTGGGCAAAGTGGAGGAAGTGAAGGAAGTTGACAAAGTTGACGAAGTGGACGAAGCAGATGAAGTGGACAAAGTGGAGGAAGGGGAGGAAGTGGAAGAAGTGGAGTAAGTGTAGGAAGTGGAGGAAGTGGACGAAGTTGACGAAGTGGACGAAATGGACGAGGTTGACGAAGTGGACGAAGTGGAGGAAATGGACGATGTTGACAAAGTGGAAGAAGTTCATGAAGTGAATGAAGTGGAGAGAGTGGAAGAAGTGGACGATGTTGAAGAACTGGAGGAAGTGGACGAAGTTGACGAAGTGGACGAAGTGGACGAAGTGGAAGAAGTTGACGAAGTGGAGGAAGTGGAGGAAGTGGACAAAGTGGATGAAGGGGACGAACATGACGAAGTTTACGTAGTGGAGGAAGTGGACGAAGTGGAGGAAATAGAGGAAGTGGACGAACTTGACGAAGTAGACGAAGTGGATGAAGTGGAGGAAGTGGACGAAGTGAACGAAGAGGACGAAGTGGACAAAGTGGTCGAAGTTGACGACGTGGACGAAGCGGAGGAAGTGGAGAAAGTGTACTGAGTGGACAAAGTGGAAGAAGTGGAGGAAGAGGAGGAAGTGGACGAACCTAACGAAGTGGACGAAATGGACGAAGTGGAGGAAGTTGACGAAGTTGACGAAAAGGACAAAGTGGAGGAAGTGAATGAAGTGGAGGAAGTAGATGAAATGGACGATGTTGAGGAAGTGGAGGAAGCGGACGAAATGGAGGAAGTGGACGAACTGGACAAAGTGGAGGAAGTGGAGGACGTGGACGAAGTGCAGGAAGTGGAGAATGCGGACGAAGTGGAGGAAGTGGAAGAACTGGACGAAGTGGAGGAAGTGGACGAAGTGGAGGAAGTGGACGAAGTTGACGACGTTGACGAAGTGGACGAAGTGGAGGAGGTGGAGGAAGTGGACGAAGTGGGCAAAAAGTGGAGGAAGTGAAGGAAGTTGACAAAGTTGACGAAGTGGACGAAGCAGATGAAGTGGACAAAGTGGAGGAAGGGGAGGAAGTGGAAGAACTGGAGTAAGTATAGGAAGTGGAGGAAGTGGACGAAGTTGACAAAGTGGACGAAATGGACGAGGTTGACGAAGTGGACGAAGTGGAGGAAATGGACGATGTTGACAAAGTGGAAGAAGTTCATGAAGTGAATGAAGTGGAGAAAGTGGACGATGTTGAAGAACTGGAGGAAGTGGACGAAGTTGACGTAGTGGACGAAGTGGACGAAGTGGAAGAAGTTGACGAAGTGGAGGAAGTGGAGGAAGTGGACAAAGTGGATGAAGGGGACGAACTTGACGAAGTTTACGTAGTGGAGGAAGTGGACGAAGTGGAGGAAATAGAGGAAGTGGACGAACTTGACGAAATAGACGAAGTGGATGAAGTGGAGGAAGTGGACGAAGTGGACGAAGAGGACGAAGTGGACGAAGTTGACGACGTGGATGAAGCGGAGGAAGTGGAGAAAGTGTACGAAGTGGAGAAAGTGGAAGAAGTGGAGGAAGTGGAGGAAGTGGACGAACCTAACGAAGTGGACGAAATGGACGAAGTGGAGGAAGTTGACGAAGTTGAAGAAAAGGACAAAGTGGAGGAAGTGAATGAAGTGGAGGAAGTAGATGAAATGGACGATGTTGAGGAAGTGGACGAAATGGAGGAAGTGGAGGAAGTGGACGCACTGGACAAAGTTGAGTAAGTGGAGGACGTGGAGGAAGTGGAGGAAGTGGAGAATGTGGACGAAGTGGAGCAAGTGGAAGAACTGGACGAAGTGGAGGAAGTGGACGAAGTGGAGGAAGTGGAGGAAGTGGACAAAGTTGACGAAGTGGATGAAGTGAATGAAGTGGAGGAAGTAGAGGAAATGGACGATGTTGAGGGAGTAGAGGAAATGGATGATGTTGAGGAAGTGGAGGAAGTGGACGAAATGAAGGAAGTGGAGGAAGTGGAAGAAATGTACGAAGTGGACGAAGCGGAGGAAGTGGAGGAAGTGGACCAAGTGGAGGCAGTGGAGGAAGTGGACGAAATAGACGAAGTTGACGTAGTGGACGAAGTTGACGAAGTGGACGAAGTGGAGGAAGTGGACAAAGTTGACGAAGTGGAAGAAGTGGGGGAAGTGAATGAAGTGGAGGAAGTAGAGGAAATGGACGATGTTGAGGAAGTGGAGGAAGTGGACGAAATGGAGGAAGTGAAGGAAGTGGACGAAGTGGAAGAAGTTGACGAAGTGAAAGAAGTGGAGGAAATGGACGATGTTGATGAAGTGGAAGAAGTTTAGGAAGTGAATGGAGCGGAGGAAGTGCAAGAAGTGGACAATGTTGAGGAAGTGGAGAAAGTGGACGAAGTTGAAGAAGTGGACGAAGTGGAAGAAGTTGACGAGGTGGAGGAGGTGGAGGAAGTGGACGAAGCGGACGAACTTGACGAAGTGGACGAAGTGGACGAAATGGAGGAAGTGGAGGAAGTGAAGAACTGGACGAAGTGGAGGAAGTGGATAATGTGGAGGAAATGGAGGAAGTCGAAGAACTAGACGAAGTGGAGGAAGTGGACGAAGTTGACGAAGTTGACGAAGTTTACGACGTTGACGAAGTGGACGAAGTGGAGGAAGTGGATGAAGTCGACGAAGTTGACGAAGTGGACGAAGTGGAAGAAGTGGACAAAGTGGAGTAAGTGGAGGAAGTGGAGGAAGTGGACGAACCTGACGAAGTGGACGAAATGGACGAAGAGGAAAAGGTGGACGAAGTTGACGAAGTGGACGAAGTGGACAAAGTTGACGAAGTGGAAGAAGTGGATGAAGTGAATGAAGTGGAGGAAGTAGAGGAAATGGACGATGTTGAGGAAGTGGACGAAATGGAGGAAGTGGAGGAGGTGGAGGAACTAGAGGAAGTGGTCGAACTTGACGAAGTGGAGGAAGTGGGGAAGTGGAGGAAGTAGAAGAACTTGACGAAGTGGACGAAATGGACGAAGTAGACGAAGTGGAGGAAGTGGATAATGTGGAGGAAGTGGAAGAACTGGATGAAGTGGAGGAAGTGGAGGAAGTGGACGACGTTGACGAAGCAGACGAAGTTGACGACGTTGACGAAGTGGACGAAGTGGAGGAAGTGGGCAAAGTGGAGGAAGTGGAGGAAGTTGACAAAGTGGACGAAGTGGACGAAGTTGACGAAGTGGACAAAGTGGAGGAAGGGGACCAAGTGGAAGAAGTGGAGTAAGTGTAGGAAGTGGAGGAAGTGGAAGAAGTTGACGAAGTGGACGAAATGGACGAGGTTGACGAAGTGGACGAAGTGGACGAAGTGGAGGAAATGGACGATGTTGACAAAGTGGAAGAAGTTCATGAAGTGAATGAAGTGGAGGAGGTGCAAGAAGTGGACGATGTTGAGGAAGTGGAGGAAGTGGACGAAGTTGACGAAGTGGACGAAGTGGAAGAAGTTGACGAAGTGGAGGAAGTGGACGAAGTGGATGAAGGGGACGAACTTGACGAAGTTTACGTAGTGGAGGAAGTGGAGGAAGTGGAGGAAGTGGAGAATGTGGACGAAGTGGAGGAAGTAGAAGAACTGGACGAAGTGGAGGAAGTGGAGGAAGTGGAGGAAGTGGACGAAGTGGAGGAAGTGGACAAAGTTGACGTAGTGGAAGAAATGGATGAAGTGAATGAAGTGGGGGTAATAGAGGAAATGGACGATGTTGAGGAAGTAGAGGAAATGGACGATGTTGAGGAAGTGGAGGAAGTGGACGAAATGGAGGAAGTGGAGGAAGTGGAAGAAGTGTACGAAGTGGACGAAGCGGAGGAAGTGGAGGAAGTGGACGAAGTGGAGGCAGTGGAGGAAGTGGACGAAATAGACGAAGTTGACGTAGTGGACGAAGTTGACGAAGTGGCCGAAGTGGAGGAAGTGGAGGAAGTGGACAAAGTTGACGAAGTGGAAGAAGTGGGGGAAGTGAATGAAGTTGAGGAAGTAGAGGAAATGGACGATGTTGAAGAAGTGGAGGAAGTGGACGAAATGGAGGAAGTGGAGGAAGTGAAGGAAGTGGACGAAGTGGAAGAAGTTGACGAAGTGAAGGAAGTGGAGGAAGGGGACGAAGTTGATGAAGGGGACAAATTTGACGAAGTTGAGGAAGTGGAGGAAGTGGACGAAGAGGACGAAGTGGATGATGTTGAGGAAATAGAGGAAGTGGACGAACTTTACGAAGTGTACGAAGTGGACGAAGTGGACGAGCTTGACGAAGTGGACGAAGTGGAGGTAGTGGAGGAAGTGGACGAAGTGGACGAAGTGGACGAAGAGGACGAAGTGGACGAAGTGGACGACGTGGACGGAGTGGGTAAGTAGAGGACGTGGAGGAAGTGGACAAACCTGACGAAGTGGACGAAATGGACGAAGTGGAGGAAGTGGATGAAGAGGACGAAATGGAGGAAGTGAAGGAAGTGGAGGAGGTGGAGGAAGTAGAGGAACTCGACAAAGTGGACGAACTTGACGAAGTGGACGAAGTGGATGAAGTGGACGAAGTGGAGGAAGTGCACGAAGAGGACGAAGTGGACGAAGTGGACAAAAGGGGGAAGTGGACGAAGTGGACGAAGTGGACGAAATGTAGGAAGTGGAGGAAGTGGAGGAAGTGGAGAAAGTAGACGAGGTTGGAGAAGTGGAGGAAGTGGAGGAAATGGACGAAGAGGACGAAGTGAAGGAAGTGGACGAAGTGGAGGAAGTGGACGAAGTGGAGGAAATAGAGGAAGTGGACGAAGTGGACGAACTTGACGAACTAGACGAAGTGGATGAAGTGGAGGAAGTGTACGAAGTGGACAAAGTGTAAGAAGTGGAGGAAGTGGAGGAAGTGGACGAACCTAACGAAGTGGACCAAGTGGATGAAGTTGACGAAGTGGACAAAGTGGAGGAAGTAAATGAAGTGGAGGAAGTGGATGAAATGGACGATGTTGAGGAAGTGGAGGAAGTGGTGGAGGAAGTGGACGAAATGGAGGAAGTGGAGGAAGTGGAGGAAGTGGAGAAAGTGGACAAAGTTGACGAAGTGGAAGAAGTGGATGAAGTGGATGAAGTGGATGAAGTGAATGAAGTGGAGGAAGTAGAGGAAATGGACGATCTTGAGGAAGTGGAGGAAGTGGGCGAAATGGAGGAAGTGGAGGAAGTGGAGGAAGTGGAGGAAGTGGACAAAGTAGAGGAAGTGGACGAAATGGACGAAATGGACGAAGTTGACTAAGTTGACGAAGTGAACGAAGTGGAGGAAGTGGACAAAGTTGACGAGGTGGAAGAAGTGGAGGAAGTGAATGAAGTGGAGCAAGTAGAGGAAATGGACGATGTTGAGGAAGTGGAGGAAGTAGACGAAATGGAGGAAGTGAAGGAAGTGAAGGAAGTGGATGAAGTGGAGGAAGTGGAGGCAGTGGAGGAAGCGGAGGAAGTTTAAGAAGTGGAGAACGTGGAGGAAGTGGACGAGCTTGACAAATTGGACGAAATAGACGAAGTGGATGAAGTTGACGAAGTGGACGAGGTGGACAAAGTTGACGAAGTTGAAGAAGTGGAGGATGTGAATGAAGTGGAGGAAGTGGAGGAAGTGGAGGAAGTTGAAGAAGTGGAGGGTGTGGAGGAAGTGGACGAGCTTGACGAAGTGGACGAAATAGACGAAGTGGACGAAGTTGACGAAGTGGACGACGTGGAGGAAGTGGCTAAGTTGACGAAGTGCAAGAAGTGGAGGAAGTGAATCCAAATGGAAGATGTTGAGGAAGTGGACGAAATTGAGGAAGTGGAGGAAGTGGAGGAAATGGACGAAGTGGAGGAAGTGGAGGAAGTGGACGAACTTGACGAAGTGGTGGAAGTTGGGGAAGTGGACGAACTCGACGAAGTGGAGGAAGTGGAGGAAGTGGAGAATGTGGACGAAGTGGAGGAAGTGGAAGAACTGGACGAAGTGGTGGAAGTGGACGAAGTTGACGAAGTGGACGAAATGGAGGAAGTGGAGGAAGTTGAGGAAGTTGACGAAATGGACGAAGTAGACGAAGTGGACAAAGTGGAGGAAGTGGAGGAAGCGGAGGAAGTGGAGGAACTTGACGAAGTGGACGAAATGGACGAAGTGGAAGCAGTTGACGAAGTGGAGGAAGTGGAGGAAGAGGACGAAATAGAGGAAGTGGAGGAAGTAGAGGAATTGGACGAAGTGGACGAAGTTGACGAAGTGGACGAAGTGGAAGAAGTGGAGGAAGTGCACGAAGAGGACGAAATGAACGAAGTGGAGGTAGTGGACAAAGTCGAGAAGGTGGACGAAGCAGACGAGGTTGACGAAGTGGAGAGGAAGTGGAGGAAGAGTACGAAGTGAAGGAAGTGGATGAAGTGGATGAAGTGGAGGAAGTGGAGGAAGTGGAGGAAGTGGACGAAGAGGAGGAAGTGGACGAAGCGGAAGAAATAGAGGAAGTGGACGAACTTGACGAAGTAGACGAAGTGGAGGAAGTGGACGAAGAGGACGAAGTGGTCGAAGTGGACGAATTGGACGAAGTGGACGACGTGGACGAAGTGGAGGAAGTGGAGGAAGTGTACGAAGTGGACAAAGTGGAAGAAGTGGAGGAAGTGGAGGAAGTGGACGAACCTAACGAAGTGGACGAAATGGACGAAGTGGATGAAGTTGACGAAGTTGACGAAGTTGACGAAGTTGACGAAGTGGACAAAGTGGAGGAAGTGAATGAAGTGGAGGAAGTGGATGAAATGGACGATGTTGAGGAAGTGGAGGAAGTGGACGAAATGGTGGAAGTGGAGGAAGTGGAGGAAGTGGACAAAGTTGACGAAGTGGAAGAAGTGGATGAAGTGAATGAAGTGGAGGAAGTAGAGGAATTGGACGATGTTGAGGAAGTTGAGGAAGTGGACGAAATGGAGGAAGTGGAGGAAGTGGAAGAAGTGTACGAAGTGGACGAAGTGAGGAAGTGGAGGAAGTGGACAAAGTGGAGGAAGTGGAAGAAATGGACGAAGTGGACGAAGTGGACGAAGTTGACGAAGTTGACGAAGTGGAGGAAGTGGACAAAGTTGACGAGGTGGAAGAAGTGGAGGAAGTGAATGAAGTAGAGGAAGTAGAGGAAATGGACGATGTTGAGGAAGTGGAGGATGTGGACGAAATGGAGGAAGTGAAGGAACTGGAGAAAGTGGAGGAAGTGGAGGAAGCGGAGGAAGTTGAAGAAGTGGAGAACGTGGAGGAAGTGGACGAGCTTGACAAATTGGACGAAATAGACGAAGCGGAGGAAGTGGACGAACCTAACGAAGTGGGGGAAGTGGAGGAAGTGGACGAAGTGGAGGAAGTGGACGAACTTGACGAAGTGGAGGAAGTGGAGGAAGTGGACGAAGTGGAGTAAGTGGAGAATGTGGACGAAGTAGAGGAAGTGGAAGAAGTGGAGGAAGCGGATGAAGTTGACGAAGTGCAAGAAGTTGACGAAGTGGAGGAAGTGGAGCAAGTTGACGAAGTGGACGAAGGGGACGAACCTGACGAAGTTGACGAAGTGGACCAACCTAACGAAGTTGACGAATTCGACGAAGTGGAAAAAGTGGAAGAAGAAGATGAAGAAGTGGATGAAGAGGACGAAGTGGACGAAGTGGTGGAAGTGGACAAAGTGGAGGAAGTGGAGGAAGTGGACGAAGTTAGCGAAGTTGACGAAGTGGATGAAGTGGACGAATTGGAGGAAGTGGAGGAAGTGGAGGAAGTGCACAAAGTTGACGAAGTAGAAGAAGTGGATAAAGTGAATGAAGAGGAGGAAGTAGGGGAAATGGACGATGTTGAGGAAGTGGAGGAAGTGGACGAAAAGGAGGAAGTGGACGAAAAGGAGGAAGTGGACGAAATGGAGGAAGTGGACGAACTTGACGAAGTGGACGAAATGGACGAAGCAGACGAAGTTGATGAAGTGGAGGAAGTGGAGAATGTGGACGAAGTGGAGCAAGTGGAAGAACTGGACGAAGTGGAGCAAGTGGACGAAGTTGACGAAGTTGACGACGTTGACGAAGTGGAGGAACTGGAGGAAGTGGAGGAAGTGGGGGAAGTGGAGGAAGTGGAGGAAGTTGACGAAGTTTACAAAGTTGACGAAGTTGACGAAGTGGACGAACTAGACGAAGTTGACAAAGTGGAGGAAGGGGAGGAAGGGGAGGAAGTGGAGGAAGTGGAGAAAGTGGACGAACTTGACGAAGTGGACGAAATGGACGAAGTGGATGAAGTGGACGAAGTGGAGGAAGTGGAGGAAGCGGACGATGTTGACGAAGTGGATGAAGTTCTGGAAGTGAATGAAGTGGAGGAAGTGCAAGAAGTGGACGATGTTGATGAAGTGGAGGAAGTGGACGAAGTTGACGAAGTGGAAGAAGTTGACGAAGTGGAGGAAGTGGACGAAAGGGACGAACGTGACGAAGTTGACGAAGTTGACGAAGTTGACGAAGTGGAGGAAGTGGACGAAGTTGAGGAAATAGAGGAAGTGGACGAAGTGGAGGAACTTGACGAAGTGGACGAAGTGGATGAATTGGAGGAAGTGGACGAAGAGGACGAAGAGGACGAAGTGGAGGAAGTGGACGAAGTGGACGAAGTGGACTAAGTTGACGACGTGGACGAAGTAGAAGAACAAGACGAAGTGGACGAAGTGGAGCAAGTGGACGAAGTGGACAAACTGGAAGAAGTGGAGGAAGTGGATGAAGTGGACGAAGTTGACGAAGTGGACGAAGTTGACGAAGTAGAGGAAGTGAATGAAGTGGAGGAAGTGGAGGAAGTATAGGAAATGGACGATGTTGAGGAAGCCGAGGATGTGGACCAAATGGAGGAAGTGGACGAAGTAGAGGAAGTGGACGAAGTGGACGAACTTGACGAAGTGGAGGAAGTGGACGAAATGGAGGAAGTGGAGGAAGTGGACAAACTCGACGAAGTGGAGGAAGTGGACGAAGTGGAGGAAGTGGAGAATGTGGACGAAGTTGACGAAGTGGACAAAGTTGACGAAGTGGACGAAGTTGATGAAGTGGACGAAATGGAGGAAGAAGAGGAAGGGGAGGAAGTGGAGGAAGTGGAAGAAGTGGAGGAAGTGGAGGAAGTGGAGGAAGTTGAGGAAGTTGACGAAGTGGACGAAGTGGAGGAAGTGGAGGAGGTGGAGGAAGTGGACGAACTTAATGAAGTGGACGAACTTGACGAAGTGGATGAAGTTGACGAGGTGGACGAAGTGGAGGAAGTGGGAGAAGTTGACGAAGATGACGAAGGGGAAGAAGGGTAGGAAGTGAATGAAGTGGAGAAAGTGGAGGAAGTGGACGATGTTGAGGAAATGGAGGAAGTGGACGAAGTGGAGAAAGTGGACGAAGTGGACGAAGGGGACGAACTTGACGAAGTTGACGATGTGGACGAACTTGATGAAGTTGACGAATTGGACAAAGTGGACGAAGTGAAAGAAGAAGATAAAGAAGTGGACGAAGAGGACGAAGTGTAGGAAGTGGACGAAGTGGAGGAATGAGGGAGTGGAGGAAGTGGACGAAGTAAACGAAGTTGACGAAGTGGACGATGTGGACGAAGTGGACGAAATGGACGAAGGGAACGAAATGGACGAAGTTGACGAAGTGGACGAAGTGGACGAAGGGGAGGAATTGGACAACGTGGATAAAGTTGACGAAGTGGAAGAAGTGGATGAAGTGGAGGAAAGTGGACGATGTCTAGGAAGTGGAGGAAGTGGAGGAAGTAGAGGAAGTGGCCGAAGTGGACGAACTTGACGAAGTGGAGGAAGTGGAGGTAGTGGACGAACTTGACGAAGTGGACGTAGTGGACGATGTGGACAATGTGGACGAAGAGGACGAACTTGACGAATTGGACAAAGTGGACGAACTGGAAGAAGAAGATGAAGAAGAGGACGAAGAGGACGAAGTGTAGGAAGTGGACGAAGTGGAGGAATGAGGGAGTGGAGGAAGTGGACGAAGTGGACGAAATGGACGAAATGGACGAAGGGGACGAAATGGACGAAGTGGACGAAGGAGAGGAAGTGGACGAAGTGGATAAAATTGACGAAGTAGAAGAAGTGGATGAAGTGGAGGAAAGTGGACGATGTCGAGGAAGTGGAGGAAGTGGAGGAAGTAGAGAAAATGGACGAACTTAACGAAGTGGAGGAAGTGGAGGAAGTGGACGAACTTGACGAAGTGGACGAAGTGGACGATGTGGACGATGTGGACGAAGAGGATGAACTTGATGAATTGGACAAAGTGGACGAAGTGGAAGAAGAAGATGAAGAAGTGGACGAAGAGGACAAAGTGTAGGAAGTGGACGAAGAGGGCAAAGTGTAGGAAGTGGACGAAGTGGAGGAATGAGGGAGTGGAGGAAGTGGACTAAGTAAACGAAGTTCACAAAGTGGACGAAATGGACGAAGTTGACGAAGTGGACGAAGTGGACGAAGGGAATTGGACGAAGTGGATAAAGTTGACGAAGTGGAAGAAGTGGATGAAGTGGAGGAAAGTGGACGATGTTGAGCAAGTGGAGGAGGTGGAGGAAGTGGAGGAAGTAGAGGAAGTGGACGAAGTGTGGACGAAGTGGATGAACTTGACGAAGTGGAGAAAGTGGAGGAAGTTGACGAACTTGACGAAGTGGACGATGTGGACGAAGAGGACGAACTTGACGAAATTGACGAAGTGGAGGAAGTGGAAGAAGTGGAGGATGTGGAAGAAGTGGAGGAAGTGGGCGAAGTGGAGGAAATAGAGGAAGTGGACGAACTTGACGAAGTGGATGAAGTGGAGGAAGAGGAGGAAGTTGACAAAGTGGACAAAGAGGAGGAAGTTGACGAAGTGGACAAAGAGGACGAAGTGGACGAAGTGGAGGAAGTGGAAGAACTGGATGAAGTGGATAAAGTGGACGAAGTGGATGAAGTGGATGAAGTGGGCGGAGTGGACGAAGTGGAGAAAGTGGAAGAAGTGGAGGAAGTGGGCGAACCTGACGAAGTGGACAAAATGGACAAAGTGGACGAACTTGGCCAAGTGCACAGAGTGGACAAAGTAGAAGAAGTGAATGAAGTGGAGGAAGTGGAGGAAATGGAAGATGTTGAGGAAGTGGACGAAATGGAGGAAGTGGAGGAGGTGGAGGAACTGGAGAATGTGGACAACTGGAGGAAGTGGAAGAACTGGTCGAAGTGGAGGAGGTGGACGAAGTTGACGAAGTGGACAAAGTTGACGAAGTTGACGAAGAGGACGAAGTGGAGGAAGAGGAGGAAGTGGACGAAGTGGAAGAAGTGGACGAAGTGGACGAAGTTGAGGAAGTTTACGAAGTGGACGAAATGGACGAAGTGGACGATGATGACGAAGTGGACGAAGTGGAGGAAGTGAATGAAGTGGAGGAAGTGGAGGAAATGGACGATGTTGAGGTAGTGGACGAAACGGAGGAAGTGGAGGAAGTGAACGAACTCGACGAAGTGGAGGAAGTGGAGGAAGTGGAGAATGTGGACGAAGTGGAGGAAGAGGAAGAACTGGACGAAGTGGAGGAAGTGGACGACGAAGTTGACGAAGTGGACGAAGTTGACGAAGTTGACAAAGTGGACGAAATTGAGGAAGAGGAGGAAGTGGTGGAAGTGGAGGAAGTGCAAGAAGTGGACAAAGTGGAGGAAGTGGAGGAAGTTGAGGAAGTGGACGAAGAGGACGAAGTTGAGGAAGTGGAGGAGGTGGAGGAAGTGGACGAACTTCACGAAGTGGACGAATTGGACGAAGTGGACGAAGTAGAGGAAGTGGACGAAGTTGACTAAGTGGACGAAGTTGATGAAGTTGACGTAGTGGACGAAGTGGGGGAAGTGGAGGAAGTGGACGAACTGGAGGAAGTGGAAGAAGTGCATGAAGTGGACGAAGTTGAGGAAGTGGAGGAAGTTGACGAAGTGGACGAAGTGGAGAAAGTGCAGGAGGTGGAGGAAGTGGAGGAAGTGGAGGAAAGTGACGAAGCGGAGGAAGGGGACGAAGTTTACGAAGTGGAAGAAGTGCAGGAAGTGAATGAAGTGGAGGAAGTGGAGGAAGTGCACGAAGTTGAGGAAGTTGACGAAGTGGAGGAAGTGGAGGAAGTGTACGAAGTGGACGTAGGGGACGAACTTGACGAAGGGGAAGGACAACTTGAAAGTGGACAAAGTAGACGAAGGGTACGAACTTGACGAAGTAGACGAATTGGACGAAGTGGAAGAAGAAGATGAAGAAGTGGACGAAGAGGACTAAGTAGGCGAAGTGGAGGAAGTTTACAAAGTGGAGGAAGGGGAGGAAATGGAGGAAGTTGACGAAGTGGACGAAGTGGACAAAGTGGAGGAAGTGGACGAACCTGACGAAGTGACGAAATGGACAAAGTGGACGAAGTGGAGGAAGTGGAGGAAGTGGACGAACCTGTGTAAGTGGACGAAATGGACGAAGTGGATGAAGTGGACGAAGTTGACGAAGTGGACGAAGTGGACGAAGTGGAGGAAGTGGACAAAGTTGACGAAGTGGAAGAAGTGGATGAAGTGAGTAAAGAGGAGGAAGTAGAGGAAATGGACGATGTTGAGGAAGTGGAGGAAGTGGACGACATGGAGGAAGTGGAGGAAGTGGATGAAGTTGACGAAGCGGAGGAATAAAGGAAGTGGATGAACTTGACGAAGTGGACGAAATGGACGAAGTGGACAAAGTGGACAAAGTGGAGTAAGTGGAAGAAGTTGACGAAGTGGAGGAAGTGGAAAAAGTTAATGAAGTGGAAGAACTTAATGAAGTGAATGGAGTGGAGGAAGTGGACGAGATAGAGGAACTGGACGAACTTGACGAAGTAGAGGATGTGGAGGAAGTGGAAGAAGTGGACGAAGTGGAGGACGTGGAGGAAGTGGACGAAGTGGACGAACTTGACGAAGTGGAGGAAGTGGACGAACTTGACGAAGTGGACGAAGTTGACGAGGTGGACGAAGTGGACGAAGTAGACGAAGTGGACGAAGTGGATGACATGGACGAAGTGGACGAAGTGGACGAAGTGGTGGAAGTGGAAGAAGTGTAAGAAGTGGACACAGTGGAGGAAGTGGAGGGAGTGGAGGAAGTGGAGGAAGTGGACGAAATGGAGGAAGTGGACGAACTTGCTGAAGTGGACGAAATGGACGAAGTGGACGAAGTTGACGAAGTGGAGGAAGTGGAGGAAGTAGAGAATGTGGATGAAGTGGAGGAAGTGGAAGAACTGGACAAAGTGGAGGAAGTGGACGAAGTTGAATAAGTGGACGAAGTTGACGAAGTGGATGAAGTTGACGAAGTGGACGAAGTGGTGTAAGTGGAGGAAGTGGAGGAAGTGGAGGAAGCGGAGGAAGCGGAGGAAGTGAAGGAACTGGAGGAAGTGGACGAAGTTGACGAAGTTGACGAAGTGGAGGAAGTTAGAAGTGGAAGAAGTGTAGGAAGTGAATGAAGTGAAGGAAGTGGACGAAGTAGACGAACTTGACGAAGTGGACGAAGTGGAGGAAGTGGACGATGTGAAGGAAGTGGAGGAAGTCGACGATGTGGACGAAGTTCACGAACTTGACGATGCTGACGAAGTGGACGAAGTGGAGGAAGTCGAAAAAGTTGACGGACTGGAAGAAGGGGATGAAGTGAATGGAGTGGAGGAAGTGGGGGAAAGGGACGATGTTGACGAAGTGGAAGAAATGGACGAAGTGGACGAAGTTGACGAAGATGACGAAGTGGAGGAAGTGGAAAAAGTTGACGGAGTGGAAGAAGTGGATGAAGTGAATGGAGTGGAGGAAGTGGTGGAAAGGGACGATGTTGAGGAAGTGGACGAAGTGGAGGAAGTGGAGGAAGTGGACGAACTTGACGAAGTGGACGAATTTGACGAAGTGGACGAAATGAACGAAGTGGACAAAGTTGGCGACGTGGACGAAGTGAAGGAAGCGGAAGAAGTGAAGGAAGTGGACGAAGTGGAGGAAGTAGAGGAAGTGGAGGAAGTGGAGGAAGTGGAGGAAGTAGATGAAGTACACGAAGTGGACGAAGTTGACGAAGTTGTGGAAGTGGAGGAAGTGGACAAAGTTGACGAAGTGGAAGAAGTGGAAGAACTGGAAGAAGTGGAAGAAGTGGATGAAGTCGATGAAGTGAATGAAGTGGACGAAGTGGAGGAAATCCACGATGTTGAGGAAGTGGAGGAAGTGGATGAAATGGAGGAAGTGGAGGAAGTGGAGGAAGTGGAAGAAGTGAAGGAAGTTGACGAAGTTGACGAAGTGGACGAAGTTGATGAAGTTGACGAAGTGGACGAAGTGGACGAAGTGGACGAAGTGGACGAAGTGGAGAAAG
Source organism: Vigna umbellata (assembly GCF_029865625.1). Taxonomy (NCBI): domain Eukaryota; kingdom Viridiplantae; phylum Streptophyta; class Magnoliopsida; order Fabales; family Fabaceae; genus Vigna; species Vigna umbellata. The sequence continues at coordinate 44,817,434 of NC_142173.1, forward strand.
TGGAAGAACTGGACGAAGTGGAGGAAGTTGACGAAGTTGACGAAGTGGACGAAGTGGACAATGTGGAGGATGTGGAGGAAGTGGACGAGCTTGACGAAGTGGACGATGTTGACGAAGTGGAAGAAGTGCAAGGAGTGAATGAAGTGGAGGAAGTGGAGGAAGTGGATGATGTTGAGGAAGTGGAGCAAGTCCACGAAGTTGACGAAGTGGACGAAGTGGAAGAAGTTGAGGAAGAGGACGAAGTGGAGGAAGTGGAGGAAGTGGACTAAGTGGAGGAAGTGGAGGAAGTGGAGGAAGTGGAGGAAGGGAACGAAGTGGACGAAATGAACAAAGTGGACGAAGTGGAGGAAGTGGAGAAAGTGGACGAAGTGAAGGAAGTGGACGAAGTGGAGGAAGTTGACGAAGTGGAGGAAGTGAATGAAGTGGAAGAAGTGGAGGAAACGGAAGATGTTGAGGAAGTGGAGAATGTGGAGGAAGTGGAAGAACTGGACGAACTTGACGAAGTGGACAAAATGGACGAAGTGGACGAAGTTGACGAAGTGGACAAACTGGTGGAAGTGGAGGAAGTGGACGAAGTAGAGGAAGTGCAAGAAGTGAACGAAGTGGAGGAAGTTGAGGAAGTAGAGGAAGTGGACGAACTTGACGAAGTGAAGGAAGTGGACGTACTAGACGAAGTTGACGAAGTGGAGGAAGTGGAGGAAGTGGAGGAAGTGGAAGAAGTGGAGGAAGTGGATGAAGTGGAAGAAGTGGACGAAGTGGACGAAGTTGATAGAGTGGAGGAAGTGGATGAAGTGGAGGAAGTGGAGGAAGTAGACGAAGTGGAGGAAGTGGAGGAAGTGGACGAAGTGGAGGAAGTGGACAAAGATGACGAAGTGGAAGAAGTGTAAGAAGTGTAAGAAGTGGATGAAGTGAATGGAGTGGAGGAAGTAGAGGAAGTTGACGAAATGGAGGAAGTGGAGGTGAAGTGGACGAAGTTGACAAAGTGGACGAAGTGGAGGAAATGGATGAAGTGGAGGAAGTGGAGGAAGTGGAGGAAGTGGACGAAGTGGAGGAAGTGGACGAACTTGACGAATTGGACGAAGTGGACGAGTTGGACGAAGTGGACGAAGTAGACGAAGTGGACGAAGTTGATGACATGGACGAAGTGGACGAAGTGGACGAAGTTGATGACATGGACGAAGTGGACGAAGTGGACGAAGTGGTGGAAGTGGAAGAAGTGTAAGAAGTGGACAAAGTGGAGGAAGTGGAGGGAGTGGAGGAAGTGGACGAAGTGGACGAAATGGAGGAAGTGGACGAACTTGGTGAAGTGGACGAAATGGACGAAGTGGACGAAGTTGACGAAGTGGAGGAAGTGGAGGAAGTAGAAAATGTGGAGGAAGTGGAGGAAGTGGAAGAACTGGACAAAGTGGAGGAAGTGGACAAAGTTGAATAAGTGGACGAAGTTGACGAAGTGGATGAAGTTGACGAGGTGGACGAAGTGGTGGAAGTGGAGGAAGTGGAGGAAGTGGAGGAAGCAGAGGAAGTGGAGGAAGTGAAGGAAGTGGACGAAGTGGACGAAGTTGACGAAGTGGAGGAAGTTAGAAGTGGAAGAAGTGTAGGAAGTGAATGAAGTGAAGGAAGTGGACGAAGTAGACGAACTTGACGAAGTGGAGGAAGTGGACGATGTGAAGGAAGTGGACGATGTGGACGAAGTTCACGAACTTGACGATGCTGACGAAGTGGAGGAAGTGGAGGAAGTTGACGAAATGGACGAAGTTGACAAAGATGACGAAGTGGAGGAAGTCGAAAAAGTTGACGGACTGGAAGAAGGGGATGAAGTGAATGGAGTGGAGGAAATGGGGGAAAGGGACGATGTTGACGAAGTGGACGAAGTTGACGAAGTGGAAGAAATGGACGAAGTGGACGAAGTTGACGAAGATGACGAAGTGGAGGAAGTGGAAAATGTTGACGGAGTGGAAGAAGTGGATGAAGTGAATGGAGTGGAGGAAGTGGTGGAAAGGGACGATGTTGAGGAAGTGGAGGAAGTGGACGAAGTGGAGGAAGTGGAGGAAGTGGACGAACTTGACGAAGTGGACGAATTTGACGAAGTGGACGAAATGAACGAAGTGGACAAAGTTGGCGACGTGGACGAAGTGGAGGAAGTGGAGGAAGTGAAGGAAGTGGAGGAAGTGGAGGAAGTGGAGGAAGTGGAGGAAGTGGAGGAAGTGAATGAAGTGGACGAAATGAACGAAGTGGAAGAAGTTGACGAAGTGGAGGAAGTGGAAGACGTGGAGAAAGTGGAGCAAGAGGACGAAATGGAAGAAGTGAAGGAAGTGGAGGAAGTGGATGACGTAGACGAAGTAGAGGAAGTGGACGAAGTTGAAGAACATGACGAAGTGGACGAAGTGGATGAAGTGGACGAAGTGGAGGAACCGGACGAATAGGACGAAGTGGACGAAGTGGACGAAGTTGACGACATGGACGAAGTGGAGCAAGTTGAAGAAGGGGACGAAGTGCACGAAGTGGACGAAGGAGAGGAAGTAGAGGAAGTGGAGGAAGTGGAGGAAGTGGACGAAGTAGACGAAGTTGACGAAGTGGACGAAGTGGAGGAAGTGGAGTAAGTGGAGGAAGGGGATGATGTGGACAAAGTTCACGAACTTGACGATGCTGACGAAGTGGACGAAATAGACAAAGTGGACGAAGTGAAGGATGTGGACGAACTTGACGAAGTGGACGAAGTGGACAAAGTTGACGAGGTGGACGAAGTGGAGGAAGTGGAGGAAGTGGAGGAAGTGGAGGAAATGGAAAAAGTTGACAAAGGGGAAGAAGGGGATGAAGTGAATGGAGTGGAGGAAGTGGAGCAAAGGGACGATGTTGAGGAAGTGGAGGAAGTGGACGATATTGAGGATGTGGAGGAAGTGGACGAAGTGTAGGAAGTGGAGGAAGTGGACGAACTTGACGAAGTTGAGGAAGTGGACGAACTTGATGAAGTCGACGAAATGGACGCAGTGGACGAAGTTGATGAAGTGGAGGAAGTGCACGAAGTGGAGGAAGTAGACGAAGTAGAGGAAGTGGACGAAGTAGAGGAAGCGGACAAAGTGGATGAACTTGACGAAGTGGACGAAGTGGATGAAGTGGAGGAAGTGAACGATGTTGAGGAAGTGTAGGAAGTGGACGAAATGGAGGAAGTGGACGAAGTGGAGGAAGTGGACGAACTTGACGAAGTGGACGAAATGGACGAAGTGGACCAAATTGACGAAGTGGACGAAGTGGAGGATATGGAGAAAGTGGAGGAAGTGGACGAAGTGCAGGAAGTGGACGAAGTAGACGAAGTTAACGAAGTGAACGAAGTGCTCGAAATGGACGAAGTGCACGAAGTGGACGAAGTGGAGGAAGTTGACGAAGTGGACGAAGTGGACGAAGAGTACGTTGTGGACGAAGTTGACGACGTGGAGGAAGAGGACGAAGTGAATAAAGTGGAGGAAGTGGAGAAAATCGACGATGTTGAGGAAGTGGAGGAAGTGGACGAAATGGAGGAAGTGGACGAAGTGGACGAAGTGGAGGAAGTGGAGGAAGTGGAGGAAGTGGAGGAAGTGGAGGAAGTAGATGAAGTACACGAAGTGGACGAAGTTGACGAAGTTGTGGAAGTGGGGGAAGTGGACAAAGTTGACGAAGTGGAAGAACTGGAAGAACTGGACGAAGTGGAAGAAGTGGATGAAGTCGATGAAGTGAATGAAGTGGACTAAGTGGAGGAAATCCACGATGTTAAGGAAGTTGAGGAAGTGGATGAAATGGAGGAAGTGGAGGAAGTGGAAGAAGTGAAGGAAGTTGACGAAGTTGACGAAGTGGACGAAGTTGATGAAGTTGATGAAGTGGACGAAGTGGACGAAGTGGAGAAAGTGGAAGAACTGGACGAAGTGGAGGAAGTTGACGAAGTTGACGAAGTGGACGAAGTGGACAATGTGGAGGATGTGGAGGAAGTGGACGAGCTTGACGAAGTGGACGATGTTGACGAAGTGGAAGAAGTGCAGGAAGTGAATGAAGTGGAGGAAGTGGAGGAAGTGGACGATGTTGAGGAAGTGGAGGAAGTGCACGAAGTTGACGAAATGGACGAAGTGGAAGAAGTTGAGGAAGAGGACGAAGTGGAGGAAGTGGAGGAAGTGGACTAAGTGGACAAAGTGGAGGAAGTGGAGGAAGTGGAGGAACGGAACGAACTTGACGAAGTGGACGAAATGGACAAAGTGGACGAAGTGGAGGAAGTGGAGAAAGTGGACGAAGTGGAGGAAGTGGAGGAAGTGGAAGAACTGGACAAAGTGGAGGAAGTGGACAAAGTTGAATAAGTGGACGAAGTTGACGAAGTGGATGAAGTTGACGAAGTGGACGAAGTGGTGGAAGTGGAGGAAGTGGAGGAAGTGGAGGAAGCGGAGGAAGTGGAGGAAGTGAAGGAAGTGGACGAAGTTGACGAAGTTGACGAAGTGGAGGAAGTTAGAAGTGGAAGAAGTGTAGGAAGTGAATGAAGTGAAGGAAGTGGACGAAGTAGACGAACTTGACGAAGTGGAGGAAGTGGACGATGTGAAGGAAGTGGACGATGTGGACGAAGTTCACGAACTTGACGATGCTGACGAAGTGGAGGAAGTGGAGGAAGTTGACGAAATGGACGAAGTTGACAAAGATGACGAAGTGGAGGAAGTCGAAAAAGTTGGCGGACTGGAAGAAGGGGATGAAGTGAATGGAGTGGAGGAAATGGGGGAAAGGGACGATGTTGACGAAGTGGACGAACTTGACGAAGTGGAAGAAATGGACGAAGTGGACGAAGTTGACGAAGATGACGAAGTGGAGGAAGTGGAAAATGTTGACGGAGTGGAAGAAGTGGATGAAGTGAATGGAGTGGAGGAAGTGGTGGAAAGGGACGATGTTGAGGAAGTGGAGGAAGTGGACGAAGTGGAGGAAGTGGAGGAAGTGGACGAACTTGACGAAGTGGACGAATTTGACGAAGTGGACGAAATGAACGAAGTGGACAAAGTTGGCGACGTGGACGAAGTGGAGGAAGTGGAGGAAGTGAAGGAAGTGGACGAAGTGGAGGAAGTGGAGGAAGTGAAGGAAGTGGAGGAAGTGAATGAAGTGGACGAAATGAACGAAGTGGAAGAAGTTGACGAAGTGGAGGAAGTGGAAGACGTGGAGAAAGTGGAGCAAGAGGACGAAATGGAAGAAGTGAAGGAAGTGGAGGAAGTGGATGACGTAGACGAAGTAGAGGAAGTGGACGAAGTTGAAGAACATGACGAAGTGGACGAAGTGGAGGAACCGGACGAATAGGACGAAGTGGACGAAGTGGACGAAGTTGACGACATGGACGAAGTGGAGCAAGTTGAAGAAGGGGACGAAGTGCACGAAGTGGACGAAGGAGAGGAAGTAGAGGAAGTGGAGGAAGTGGAGGAAGTGCACGAAGTAGACGAAGTTGACGAAGTGGACGAAGTGGAGGAAGTGGAGTAAGTGCTGGAAGGGGATGATGTGGACAAAGTTCACGAACTTGACGATGCTGACGAAGTGGACGAAATAGACAAAGTGGAGGAAGTGAAGGATGTTGACGAACTTGACGAAGTGGACGAAGTGGACGAAGTTGACGAGGTGGACGAAGTGGAGGAAGTGGAGGAAGTGGAGGAAGTGGAGCAAAATGGAAAAAGTTGACAAAGGGGAAGAAGGGGATGAAGTGAATGGAGTGGAGGAAGTGGAGCAAAGGGACGATGTTGAGGAAGTGGAGGAAGTGGACGATATTGAGGATGTGGAGGAAGTGGACGAAGTGTAGGAAGTGGAGGAAGTGGACGAACTTGACGAAGTTGAGGAAGTGGACGAACTTGATGAAGTCGACGAAATGGACGCAGTGGACGAAGTTGATGAAGTGGAGGAAGTGCACGAAGTGGAGGAAGTAGACGAAGTAGAGGAAGTGGACGAAGTAGAGGAAGCGGACAAAGTGGATGAACTTGACGAAGTGGACGAAGTGGATGAAGTGGAGGAAGTGAACGATGTTGAGGAAGTGTAGGAAGTGGACGAAATGGAGGAAGTGGACGAAGTGGAGGAAGTGGACGAACTTGACGAAGTGGACGAAATGGACGAAGTGGACCAAATTGACGAAGTGGACGAAGTGGAGGATATGGAGAAAGTGGAGGAAGTGCAGGAAGTGGACGAAGTAGACGAAGTTAACGAAGTGGACGAAGTGCTCGAAATGGACGAAGTGGACGAAGTGCACGAAGTGGACGAAGTGGAGGAAGTTGACGAAGTGGACGAAGTGGACGAAGTGGACGAAGAGTACGTTGTGGACGAAGTTGACGACGTGGAGGAAGAGGACGAAGTGAATAAAGTGGAGGAAGTGGAGAAAATCGACGATGTTGAGGAAGTGGAGGAAGTGGACGAAATGGAGGAAGTGGACGAAGTGGAGGAAGTGGAGGAAGTGGATGAAGTGGAGGAAGTGGAGGAAGTGGAGGAAGTAGATGAAGTACACGAAGTGGACGAAGTTGACGAAGTTGTGGAAGTGGGGGAAGTGGACAAAGTTGACGAAGTGGAAGAACTGGAAGAACTGGACGAAGTGGAAGAAGTGGATGAAGTCGATGAAGTGAATGAAGTGGACGAAGTGGAGGAAATCCACGATGTTGAGGAAGTTGAGGAAGTGGATGAAATGGAGGAAGTGGAGGAAGTGGAAGAAGTGAAGGAAGTTGACGAAGTTGACGAAGTGGACGAAGTTGATGAAGTTGATGAAGTGGACGAAGTGGACGAAGTGGAGAAAGTGGAAGAACTGGACGAAGTGGAGGAAGTTGACGAAGTTGACGAAGTGGACGAAGTGGACAATGTGGAGGATGTGGAGGAAGTGGACGAGCTTGACGAAGTGGACGATGTTGACGAAGTGGAAGAAGTGCAGGAAGTGAATGAAGTGGAGGAAGTGGAGGAAGTGGACGATGTTGAGGAAGTGGAGGAAGTGCACGAAGTTGACGAAATGGACGAAGTGGAAGAAGTTGAGGAAGAGGACGAAGTGGAGAAGTGGAGGAAGTGGACTAAGTGGACAAAGTGGAGGAAGTGGAGGAAGTGGAGGAACGGAACGAACTTGACGAAGTGGACGAAATGGACAAAGTGGACGAAGTGGAGGAAGTGGAGAAAGTGGACGAAGTGAATGGAAGTGGAGGAAGTGGAGGAAGTTGACGAAGTGGAGGAAGTGAATGAAGTGGAAGAAGTGGAGGAAACGGAAGATGTTGAGGAAGTGGAGAATGTGGAGGAAGTGGAAGAACTGGACGAACTTGACGAAGTGGACGAAATGGACGAAATGGACGAAGTGGACGAAGTTGACGAAGTGGACAAACTGGTGGAAGTGGAGGAAGTGGACGAAGTAGAGGAAGTGCAAGAAGTGAACGAAGTGGAGGAAGTGGAGGAAGTAGAGGAAGTGGACGAACTTGACGAAGTGAAGGAAGTGGACGTACTAGACGAAGTTGACGAAGTGGAGGAAGTGGAGGAAGTGGAGGAAGTGGAAGAAGTGGAGGAAGTGGACGAAGTGGAAGAAGTGGACGAAGTGGACGAAGTTGATAGAGTGGAGGAAGTGGATGAAGTGGAGGAAGTGGAGGAAGTAGACGAAGTGGACGAAGTGGACGAAGTGGACGAAGTGGACGAAGTGGACGAAGTGGACGAAGTGGACAAAGTTGACGAAGTGGAAGAAGTGTAAGAAGTGTAAGAGGTGGATGAAGTGGATGAAGTGAATGGAGTGGAGGAAGTGGAGGAAGTTGACGAAATGGAGGAAGTGGAGGGGAAGTGGACGAAGTTGACAAAGTGGACGAAGTGGATGAAGTGGATGAAGTGGAGGAAGTGGAGGAAGTGGAGGAAGTAGACGAAGTGGTCGCGGTGGACCAAATCGACGAAGTGGAGGAAATGAAGGAAGTGGATGAATTGGATGAAGTGAATGAAGCGGAGGAAGTGGAGGAAATCAACAATGTTGAGGAAGTGGACGAAATGGAGGAAGTGGAGGAAGGGGAGCAAGTGGAGGAAGTGGATGAAGTGGAGGAAGTTGACGAAGTTGACGAAGTGGAGGAAGCGGAGGAGGTGGAGGAAGTAGAGGAAGTGGAAGAAGTGGACGAAGTGGAGGAAGTGGAGGAATTGGACGAAGTGGAGGAAGTTGACGAAGTGGACGAATTTGACGAAGTGGACGAAGTGGACGAAGTTGACAAAGTTGCTGAAGTGGACGACGTTGACGAAGTTGACGAAGTGGAGGAAGTGGAACAAGTTGACGAAGTGGAAGAAGTGGATGAAGTGAGTGAAGTTGAGGAAATGGACAATGTTGAGGAAGTGGAGGAGGTGAAGGAAGAGGACGAACGTGACGAAGTGGACGAAGTGGAGGAAGTGGAGGAAGTGGAGGAAGTGGACGAACTTGATGAAGTGGACGAAATGGACGAAGTGGACTAAGTTCACGAAATGGAGGAAGTGGACGAAGTTGACGAAGTGGAAGAAGTGCAGGAAGTGAATGAAGTGGAGGAAGTGGACGATGTTGAGGAAGTGGCGGAAGTGCACGAAGTTAACTAAGTGGACGAAGTGGAAGAAGTTGACGAAGTGACGAAGTGGACGAAGTGGACGAAGGGACG